>NC_091227.1:25738213-25964257 GCF_040958095.1 Procambarus clarkii
AGTGACCTCACCCTGTTCTATTGTGAAGACCTCCTGGAACCTCTTGTTGAGTTCCTCACACACCTCTCTGTCATTCTCTGTATACCTGTCCTCGCCTGTTCTAAGTTTTAATACCTGTTCTTTCACTGTTGTTTTCCTTCTGATGTGACTGTGGAGTAGCTTTGGTTCGGTCTTGGCTTTGTTTGTTATATCATTTTCAAAATTTTTCTCTGCTTCTCTTCTCACCCTAACGTACTCATTCCTGGTTCTCTGGTATCTCTCTCTGCTTTCTGGTGTTCTGTTATTCCGGAAGTTCCTCCACGCCTTTTTGTTCAGTTTCTTCGCTTCCATACATGCCCTATTATACCATGGATTCTTCTGTTGCTTCTCGGATTTTTCCCTTTGGGCCGGGATGAACCTGTTTACTGCCTCATGACACTTTTGGGTAACATAGTCCATCATACCCTGTACAGACTTGTCTCTGAGGTCTGTGTCCCAAGGTATTTCACTTAGGAAACTTCTCATCTGTTCATAATTCCCCTTTCGGTATGCCAGCTTTTTGATTCCTAGTTCTTTTTGGGGGGAGATAAGTCCTAGCTCTACCAGGTACTCAAAGTTCAATACACTGTGGTCACTCATTCCCAAGGGCGCTTCCATCTTAACTTCCCTTATATCCCATTCATTTAGGGTAAATATCAAATCAAGCATTGCTGGTTCATCTTCTCCTCTCATTCTTGTTGGTTCTTTGGTGTGCTGGCTTAGAAAGTTTCTTGTTGCCACGTCCAGCAGCTTAGCTCTCCATGTTTCTGGTCCTCCATGCGGGTCTCTGTTCTTCCAATCTATCTTCCCATGGTTGAAGTCTCCCATAATTAGTAGTCCAGATCCATTCCTGCTAGCAACAGAAGCTGCTCTTTCTATTATGTTAATGGTGGCCATGTTGTTTCTATCATATTCCTGTCTAGGTCTTCTGTCATTTGGTGGTGGATTATATATGACTGCGACTATAATTTTTTTCCCTCCATTTGTTACAATACCTGCTATGAAGTCACTGAAACCTTCACAGCCCTGAATATCCATCTCCTCAAAATCCCAGCCTTTTCTTACCAGCAGAGCTACACCACCCCCACCTCTTCCTTCCCTCTCTTTCCTCATAACATAATAGTCCTGTGGGAACACTGCATTTGTTATCGTTTTCGTGATCTTTGTTTCTGTGAGGGCTATTATGTCTGGGTTTTCCTCTAGTACCAGTTCTCCAAGCTCATTTGCTTTATTTGTAATTCCATCTATGTTAGTGTACATCGCTTTGAGGCTCACTTTCTTCTGTCCCTTCTCAAATCGCCTCCTTGGTGAGTGTTCTGCTGGTGGGGGGCTGTTCCATGGGTGTGAGGACCTGTGAGGTGGATAACAGGGTCTCAGAGGATACTGGGATGAGGGGCGGGGGATCCAGTGAAGGGGGAGGGACAGGGAGGGTATGGGGTGAAAGGGGAGGGATTGCCATCTCTGCCTACCTACTCCCATTGAGTGGTGAGACTATCCGGGTGTCTGCTTTCTGTCTGCCTGTCTGTCTGCCTGCCTGTCTGTCTGTCTGTCTGTCTGTCTGTCTGTCTGTCTGTCTGTCTGTCTGTCTGTCTGTCTGTCTGTCTGTCTGTCTCTTTCTCTATCAGTGAACCCAGGTTTACAGTGATGGTTAGTGTGTGGTGGGCTGAGGATAGATGGATGGATGGATGGATACAAACTATCCAACGATGCAAGCACGCATCTAGGCATCGATGTATCCATCTATCCATTCTTATTACTCTAACAGTGAACCCAGGTTTACATAATGGAATTATACATTTGATGTGAAGAAAACCAACTATCCATCGATCCATGCATCCAGTCATCCATGCATCCATCCATCCTTATGCCTGCTATATCTTAAGTTAATTGACATGAGTAGCGACAGAGAGCGAAGGTCGTATCAGTCATCACTTTGTAATGAGATGAAAACATTCGTGTTAACAGTGTGTTAACAAGCTGGGAAAAGCTAACCCCAAGATGCGGTGATTTGCCAGGGAACGAGATTAAGCTAAGAGGAACACTGATAGCACACTACAATTTCCACGTAGTATTGTCCTGTATTTTGAAAAGGTAGGATGTAAGCTTACAGCTCTGCACCGGGGGAATGCATATATACATACATTATGTGGTGAATGCACTTTTCGAAAACTTGGTCCAATAAAGTGATGGAGTGAATACCTGTTTACCTGAATTGTATGTTTTATTCAGAAACAGAGAAGTGACTGTGTGATACTGAAATATCCCAAGCGAGTGTGATTATGCACCATCAGCGTACCTCACGGCTGTGGACAAGTGGTGGTGGCGGTGAAGAATGTACTTTGTCATTTCATGTTAAATATTATAGTTTTGAACTATATATATATATATATATATATATATATATATATATATATATATTATATATATATATATATATATATATATACATATATACATATATATATATATATATATATATATATATATATATATATATATATATATATATATATATATATATATATATATATATATTATTAAATATGACCGAAAAAGTAAGATTAATAATTCTAACACGAATTTTCTCAATCTTTCGTACATTATGCTTCACTGTTGGAGGTAAATCAAAAATCACTTCTCCAAAATTCATTTTTATTTCTAGTCTGACGCGACACGGGCGCGTTTCGTAAAACTTATTACATTTTCAAAGACTTCACAAATACACAACTGATTAGAACTTGCGTTTCCCTGATTTTATATCTACATTTGAGTGAGGTGGGAAGGGTGATGTGGCATTACATTTGAGTGAGGTGGGAAGGATGATGTGGCACTAACACAAGACAGAACACTAGAGGATATTAATAGGGTATTAAAAGTATCAACACAAGACAGAACAGAAACAATGGGTATTGAATAGAAGTGTTTGTAGAAAGCCTATTGGTCCATATTTCTTGATGCTTCTATATTGGAGCGGAGTCTTGAGGTGGGTAGAATATAGTTGTGCAATAATTGGCTGTTGATTGCTGGTGTTGACTTCTTGATGTGTAGTGCCTCGCAAACGTCAAGCCGCCTGCTATCGCTGTATCTATCGATGATTTCTGTGTTGTTTACTAGGATTTCTCTGGCGATGGTTTGGTTATGGGAAGAGATTATATGTTCCTTAATGGAGCCCTGTTGTTTATGCATCGTTAAACGCCTAGAAAGAGATGTTGTTGTCTTGCCTATATACTGGGTTTTTTGGAGCTTACAGTCCCCAAGTGGGCATTTGAAGGCATAGACGACGTTAGTCTCTTTTAAAGCGTTCTGTTTCGTGTCTGGAGAGTTTCTCATGAGTAGGCTGGCCGTTTTTCTGGTTTTATAGTAAATCGTCAGTTGTATACTCTGATTTTTGTCTGTAGGGATAACGTTTCTATTAACAATATCTTTCAGGACCCTTTCCTCTGTTTTATGAGCTGTTTTACAGCTCATAAAACAGAGGAAAGCTCATATATATATATATATATATATATATATATATATATAATAATATATATATATATATATATATATATGTCGTACCTAGTAGCCAGAACGCACTTCTCAGCCTACTATGCAAGGCCCGATTTGCCTAATAAGCGAAGTTTTCCTGAATTAATATATTTTCTCTAATTTTTTTCTTATGAAATGAAAAAGCTACCCATTTCATTATGTATGAGGTCAATTTTTTTTTATTGGAGTTAAAATTAACGTAGATATATGACCGAACCTAACCAACCCTACCTAACCTAACCTAACCTATCTTTATAGGTTAGGTTAGGTTAGGTAGGTTAGGTTGCCGAAAAACAATTAATTCATGAAAACTTGGCTTATTAGGCAAATCGAGCCTTGAATAGTAGGCTGAGAAGTGCGTTCTGGCTACTAGGTACGACATATATATATATATATATATATATAATATATATATATATATATATATATATATTTATATATTTATATATATATATATATTTATATATTTATATATATATATATATATATATATATATATTTATATATATATATATATATATATATATATTTTATATATATATATATATATATATATATATATATATATATATATATATATATATATATATATATATATATATATTATCCCAACACCAAGTGTAAATTAAAGTCACAAAAGGGCATTATTCTACACAGTATATACATCTTCGTCTTCCTCCAAAGACACTGGACACTTGGCGATGCTCACTCTGGGTAGCCTTTCCTGGTTTCCTCCTCCATGGCCCAGAACCCACGATGAATCCATCCTGGCCACAGGCCAGCCTAATCACAATCCCACTGGGTGCCTCGTCATGATGGCCTACAACCACATTCCAGCCTGTAGCTGGCAGGTACTAGTCAGCCTCGCTGTTAGGCCACTCCACGACAAATACTAGGGTTGCTAACTGTAGCCAGGAGCCTCGTGTGACTCGCTGGTTACTCTCCTCGGTCGGCACCGCAGTGGGTGGTCTCTTCCACCAGCCAGCCCCGGATACGACGAATTCCGTTACTGCCACTCCTCAGGCAGGCAATCACACACTCAGCAGAGTTCGTCCGGGGGTGGCTCACAGCTTCTACAAAGCAGACTGGTGAAGAGACCTTGGCTGCCTTGGGTAGACTGATTCACCGTACCTCACAGCCGTCCTAGGTTGACTCTGAAAGCAGACATGTCATCAGTACTGGGGACACTACATGGGATTACTAGGAAACATCACTTACTAGCTTAGACACAAACGTCCACCCCTTCGCTCCATAGATGGCGTTCACTGTCTAAACGCCACCTCACCAGAGGTCGGCAGCGGAAACGTCACGAGCCGACTAGGACAGGCATCCAGGACTTATTGCCGGCATTTCCCGTCATCACTAGATGGTGTTGTCCGTGTGGGATTTTCAAGGGCAGACTCAAAGATGGCATGGACTTCACGGCTTCGTGCTCGGCGAGAAATTTTGGTGCGTAAGATATATATATATATATATGTCGTACCTAGTAGCCAGAACTCACTTCTGAGCCTACTATGCAAGGCCTGATTTGCCTAATAAGCCTAGTTTTCATGAATTAATGTTTTTTCGACAACCTAACCTACCTAACCTAACCTAACCTAACGTTTTCGGCTACCTAACCTAACCTAACCTATAAAGATAGGTTAGGTTAGGTTAGGTAGGGTTGGTTAGGTTCGGTCATATATCTACGTTAATTTTAACTCTAATAAAAATAAATTGACCTCATACATAATGAAATGGGTAGCTTTATCATTTCATAAGAAAAAAATTAGAGAAAATATATTAATTCAGTAAAACTTGGCTTATTAGGCAAATCGGGCCTCGCATAGTAGGCTGAGAAGTGAGTTCTGGCTACTAGGTACGACATATATATATATAAATATATATATATGAATATATATATATATATATATATATATATATATATATTTATATATATATGTATATACATATATATATATGTATATATATATATATATATATATATATATATATATATATATAATATATAAATATATAATATATATATATATATATATATATATATATATAAATATATAAATATATAAATATATATATATATATATATATATATATATATATATATATATATATACACATATATATATATATATATATATATATATATATATATATATATATATGTCGTACCTAGTAGCCAGAACGTATTTCTAAGCCTACTATGCAAGACCCGATTTGCCTAATAAGCCAAGTTTTCATGAATTAATGTTTTTTCGACTACCTAACCTACCTAACCTAACCTAACCTAACTTTTTCGGCTACCTAACCTAACCTATAAAGATAGGTTAGGTTAGGTAGGGTTGGTTAGGTTCGGTCATATATCTACGTAAATTTTAACTCCAATAGAAAAAAATTGACCTCATACATAATGAAATGGGTAGCTTTATCATTTCATAAGAAAAAAATTAGAGAAAATATATTAATTCAGGAAAACTTTGCTTATTAGGCAAATCGGGCCTTGCATAGTAGGCTGAGAAGTGCGTTCTGGCTACTAGGTACGACATATACATATATATATATATATATATATATATATATATATATATATATATATATATATATATATATATATATATATATATATATGCATATATATATATATATATACTTTGCATATATACACTTTGTATAGAGGACGTATATGTATTACCACTCACCTGAGTAGTAAGTGCCACGGCCAGCTGATCACCCCCCCAGCCTCCAACCGCCGCCCACCCTCCAGTCTCCACCCGCCGTCCACCTTCCCGCCCAGCGCCCGCCCAGCGCCCGCCCAGCGCCCGCCCAGCGCCCGCCCAGCGCCCGCCCATGTCGCAGCTCTCAACAGATAGCCAGACTTCTCCAAGCCAAGATGAGCCATCAAGCAGGGGTAGACAAGGTAGATGTCAGACGTGTGACAGGGTATGCTATATCCGGTTGAGTGACGATAATGTGCGCCTTCATTACCACAACGGAGCCAGGTGTTCGGGTTCTGGGCGCCCTCCTAGGGAGAACACCAATCAACAGCCCACACCGCCCGTAAGGCAAAACACCTAACAGACCTTCTTTCCCACAGAAAATTTATTAGAAGCTATCAAAGCAACATCGGCCAGAACCTTGCAACACATCCCTAAAGCAGCCCGCCCCCATGCAGCAGCCAAATTATCTGCCCTCCTGAGAAAGGTCAACGACTCTCCTGGAACGACCCAAGCATGGCACAACCTCCTAATGTTTGGCAACATATGTCTAGCCACCCCTGCAAGGAGAGACAAAACCTTAGCTGCCTCAGTCATCAAAGCTATAAATGATTTTCCCAGGGAGGACAACCAGGTGCGCCTTCCCACTCGCGCGAGAAACACCCACGGCAGGAAGAGCAACAGTGGCATATCCGAGACATCAAAAATCAGAACATCAGTCACCAAGAAAATAGAAGAAGGAAACGCTATTGGCGCAATAAGAGCCATCACCAGTGAGGACTCAATTGCCGACAGAGATGCCGCAACAGCTCAAGCCCTAAGGGAGAAACACCCACCCAGGGCTCCGCGTGAGGACGACATTGTACAAGTTGGGGCTACCGGAGCAGAACCTCTCTGGGTGGCTGAATCTGTGGTCCATAAAGCAGCCATGTCCTTCCCAACAGGATCAGCAGGTGGGTTCACAGGACTAAAACCCAACCACCTCAAGCAAATGCTCAACCCTGCACTGGGTGACATTGCAAAGAACCTCTTGGTGGAACTAACCAGATTCACCAACACATGTCTAGCTGGCAACATACCAGCGTCCATAAGACCTATCTTTTTTGGAGCATCTCTCTGTGCTCTAAAGAAAAAGGATGGAGGGATCAGGCCAATAGCTGTGGGCAATTCTCTCCGGCGTCTCATCGCAAAGGCAGCTGTAAGAACAGTTAGTGATGCAGCGGCCAACATGCTGAAGCCAAAACAGCTCGGGTTTGGCATTCCACAAGGGTGTGAGGCGGCAGCCCATGCAGCTCGAGCCTTCATCGCCAACATCACAGACGAAAAGGCCCTTATCAAGCTAGATTTCAAAAATGCCTTCAATTTGGTGCGGAGGGATGCTGTACTCCGTGCGGTTCATAGTCATTTCCCTTCCCTCTACCCTTTTGTACATTCATGCTTTTCATTCGGCCAGTTATGCCCCTTATGTGTAGTGGAAGCGTGATGAACAGTCTCGGACCTCTGATGTTGATAGAGTTCTCTCTCAGAGTACCAGTTGCACCTCTGTTTTTCAACGGGGGTATTCTGCACATCCTGCCATGTCTTCTGGTCTCATGTGATGTTATTTCTGTGTACAGGTTTGGGACCAGCCCCTCTAATATTTTCCACGTGTAAATTATTATGTACCTCTCCCGCCTGCGTTCAAGGGAGTACAGTTTTAGGCTCTTTAGTCGGTCCCAGTAGTTTAGATGTTTTACTGAGTGGATTCTAGCAGTAAAGGATCTCTGCACGCTCTCCAGGTCAGCAATTTCTCCAGCTTTGAAAGGTGCTGTCATTGTGCAGCAGTACTCTACTCTAGAGAGCACAAGCGTTTTGAAAAGTATCATCATCGGTATAGCATCTCTAGTGTGAAAAGTTCTTGTTATCCAACCTGTCCTTTTTCTTGCAGTTGTGACGGCTACTTTATTGTGTTCTTTAAAGGTAAGGTCTTCCGACATGAGTACACCCAGATCCTTTACATTGCCTTTTCGTTCTATGTTATGATTTGCCTGAGTTTTGTACGTGGTTTCCGTTTTTATATTTTCATTTTTTCCATAGCGCATGAGCTGGAACTTATCTTCGTTAAACACCATATTATTTTCTGTAGCCCATAGAAAGACCTGATCTACATCTGACTGGAGGTTCGCCGTGTCCTCTATGTTGCCAACTCTCATGAAGATTATAGTGTCACCTGCAAAGGATGATACAGTGCTATAGGTTGTGTTCTTGTCTATGTCCGAAATGAGGACGAGAAAAAGTACTGGAGCAAGCACAGTACCCTGGGGGACTGAGCTCTTCACGGTTGATGGGCTGGATTTTATTTTGTTGACTATTACACATTGCTATGTATGTATTACTATGCTATGTATTCTCTCTAACCCAATGTACCTTCTTGTATATAAATAAATAAATATATAAATATACATTGACTTGCATTCACTATGTAGTTATATATTTTTCAAGTATTTAAAATGGGTTATGAAAATACACACATTGGTACATTATTGCAAAGGTATAATACTATATATATATATATATATATATATATATATATATATATATATATATATATATATATATATATATATATATATACCCCATATCGACCCTGTGGGCGATAGCAGACCCCCTACCGACCCTGTGGACCCCATATCGACCCTGTGGGCGGCAGTGGACCCCTACCGACCCTTGGACGGTAGTGGACGCCCTACCGACCGTGTGGGCGGTCGTGGACCCCATACCGACCCTGTGGGTGGCAGTGGACCCTATACCGACCCTGTGGGCGGTAGTGAACCCCCTACCGACCCTGTGGGCGGCAGTTGACCCCCTACCAACCCTGTGGGCGGTATTGGACCCCAACCGACCCTGTGGGCGGCAGTGGACTAATCCTGTGGGCGATACTGGACCCTATACTCATCCTGTGGGCAGCAATGGACGCCATACACATCCAGTGGGTGTTATTGGACCCCATACTTATTCTGTGGGTGGTTGGAGCCCCATACCCATCCTGTGGGTGATAGTGGACGCCATACTCATCCTGTGGATGGTATTAAACCCCATACCCATCCTGTGGGTGGTTGTGAGCCCCATACCCATCCTGTGGGTGGTAGTGGACGCCATACACATCCAGTGGATGGTATTGGACCCCATACCCTTCCTGTGGGTGGAAGTGATCCCCATACTCATCCTGTGGGTGGATGTGACCCCCATACCCATCCTGCGGGTGGTATTGGACCCCTTACCCACCTAACAGGTGGTAGTGGACCCTATACCCATCCAATATTTGGTATAGTAGACACCATACCATGCTGTTTGCAGTAGTTTACCCCATAAACATTCCAACGTAACATTGTTTTCTGTTAGCGTTCCTACAAAACATTCTTTAAAGACTTTTAAAGCGCAAACTATGGTATAAAATATTGATTGGTGAAGCACTGTTATTCTATGTAATAATTTATAGTGCTTATTATAATTTACTAAGAACAACTAATATTTCTCAAAACAAAACTACGAGCCTTCAATAGGATGTAGCTGATCTGTAATATTCTAAGAGCATGGACAATAGAAGGTAAATTTCACAACCCATGTGGGACCTGAAAACTACAATTTTTATTATAATTGAACCAATCGCGACTATTCTGCTATCTACGTTGATGGACGGGTGCTGTGAGACGTAAATTGGTTCGTGAGGAAGAGTTTGGGCCTTGGTAAAAAAGGTAACTGGGAATATATCACATATGTACTAAATCACATTCAACATATTGACTTTAAGCATTAAGTCATATATGTGCTGTCTTGTATGAGAACGGGTTGCACCTAGTTGTGTTTGCGGGTGTTGAGCTCTGCTCTTTGGTCCCGCCTCTCAACCGTCAATCAACAGGTGTACAGATTCCGGAGCCTATTGGGCTCTATCATTCTACACTTGAAACTGTGTATGGAATCAGCCTTCACCACATCACTTCCTAATGCATTCCATTTGTCAACCACTCTGACACTAAAAAAGTTCTTTCTAATATCTCTGTGGCTCATTTGGGCGCTCAGTTTCCACCTGTGTCCCCTTGTGCGTGTGCCCCTTGTGTTAAATAGTGTCTTTATCTACCTTATTAATTCCCTTCAGAATCTTGAATGTGGTGATCATGTCCCCCCTAACTCTTCTGTCTTCCAGCGAAGTGAGGTTTAATTCCCGTAGTCTCTCCTCGTAGCTCATACCTCTCAGCTCGGGTTCTATTCTGGTGGCAAACCTTGAACCTTTTCCAGTTTAGTCTTATGCTTGACTAGATATGGACTCCATGCTGGGGCTGCATACTCCAGGATTGGCCTGACATATGTGGTATACAAAGTTCTGAATGATTCCTTACACAAGTTTCTGAATGCCGTTCGTATGTTGGCCAGCCTGGCATATGGAGCTGATGTTATCCTCTTGATATGGGCTGCAGGAGACAGGTCTGGCGTGATATCAACTCCCAACTCTTTTTCTTTCTCTGACTCTTGAAGTATTTCATCTCCCAGATGATACCTTGTATCTGGCCTCCTGCTCCCTACACCTATCTTCATTCCATTACATTTGGTTGGGTTAAACTCTAACAACCATTTGGTCGACCATTTCTTCAGTTTGTCTAGGTGTTCTTGAAGCTCAAACAGTCCTCTTCTGTCTTAATCCTTCTCATAATTTTGGCACCTGGTCGTAGAATTCTATTAAGCCAGTCGGGCAAGATTTACCCTCCCTGAACCCATGTTGGCGATTTGTCACGAAGTCCCTTCTCTCCAGAAAAAAAAGATGTGTTACTAGGTTTTTTCTCACGATTTTCTCCATCACCTTGCATGGTATACAAGTCCGGGACACTGGCCTGTAGTTCAGTGCCTCTTGCCTGTCACCCTTTTTGTATATTGGGACCACATTCGCCGTCTTCCATATTTCTGGTAGGTCTCCCGTCTCCAGTGACCTACTATACACTATGGAGAGTGGCAAGCAAAGTGCCTCTGCACACTCTTTCAGTACCCATGGCGAGATCCCGTCTGGACCAACTGCCTTTCTAGCATCCAGATCCAGCAGGTGTCTCTTGACCTCCTATCTCGTAATTTTGAACTCTTCCAAGTCCGCCTGGTTTACTTCCCTTTCTCCTAGCACAGTGACCTCGCCTTGTTCTGTTGTGAAGACCTCTTGGAACCTCTTGTTGAGTTCATCACACACCTCTTTGTCTTTCTCTGTATACCTGTCCTCGCTTGTTCTAAGTTTCACTGCCTGTTATTTCACTGTTTTCCTTCTGATGTGACTGTGGAGTAGCTTTGGTTCGGTCTTGGCTTTGTTTGCTATATCATTTTCATAACTTTTCTCTGCTTCTCTTCTCACCCTTACATACTCATTCCTGTTCTCTGGTATCTCTCTCTGCTTTCTGGTTTTCTGTTATTCCGGAAATTCCTCCACGCCCTTTTGTTCAGTTTCTTTGCTTCCATACATGCCTTATTATACCATGGAGTCTTCTTTTGCTTCTCGGATTTTTCCTTTTGGGCCGGGATGTATCTGCTTACTGCCTCCTGACACTTTTGAGTGGCATAGTCCATCATATCTTGTACAGACTTATCTCTGAGGTCAGTGTCCCAAGGTATTTCTCTTTGGAAGCTTCTCATCTCCTCATAATTTCCCTTTCGGTATGCCAGCCTTTTGCTTCATACTTCTTTTTCGGGGGGGGGGATAATTCCTAGCTTTACCAGGTACTCAACGTTCAATACACTGTGATCACTCATTCCCAAGGGTGCTTCCATCTGCCTTCCCTTAGATCCCACTCATTTAGGGTAAATATCAGATCAAGCATTGCTGGTTCATCTTCTCCTCTCATTCTTGTTGGATCCTTGACGTGCTGGCTTAGAAAGTTTCTTGTTGTCACGTCCAGCAGCTTAGCTCTCCATGTTTCTGGTCCTCCATGCGGGTCTCTGTTCTCCCAACATGCGGTTGGGAGAACATCTACCAACAACATCTGGTCCTCCATGCGGTTCTGTTCTGTGTGTTTGGGGGGGGGGGCCAGGCCTCCCTGGCCCCCCTACACAAGTAGGGGGCCAAAGCTCAATGCCCGCAGACACAACTTGGTGAATACAACTAAGTGAATACACACACACACACACACTCACACTCGAGGTGGGGTACTAAAAACAAAAGGCTGGCATTCCGTAAGGGTAACTATGAGGAGATGAGAAGATTCCAAACAGATATAACATGGGAAACAGAGCTCAGGGGAAAGACGGCCCAAGATATGATGGACTACGTCACGCAGAAATCCAAGGAGGCAGCAAACAAGTATGTCCTAGTCCAAAAGGAAGACCACGAAATGAAGATGAGAAACCAATGGTTTATTCAGAGATGTAGGCTAGCTAAGCAGCAAAGTAAAAGGGCATGGAGAAACTATAGGAATAACAGGACACTGGAGAGCAGAGAAAGATACCAGAGTGCCAGGAATGAATATGTCAGGATGAGAAGAGAGGCAGAAAAACAATACGAAAATGACATCGCGAACAAGGCAAAAACTCAACCTAAATTGCTGCATAGCCACATCAGGAGAAAAACAACAGTAAATGAACAGGTAATGAAATTAAGGATAAGGGCAATATGATTCACTACAAACGATAAGGAGATGCGTGAGGAACTGAATAAGAAATTCCAGGAGGTCTTCACCTTAGAGCAAGGAGAAATTCCAGAGACAAGAGAGGGAATAGTTAAGCAGGAACCACTGGAAGTGTTTGAGATTACCAGCAGGGAAGTAAGGAAGTGTTTACTAGAGTTGGATGTGACAAAGGCTATGGGCCCAGATGGAAACTCCCCTTGGATACTAAGGGAAGGAGCAGAAGCACTGTGCTTACCACTCTCCATAGTGTATAAAAAATCACTGGCAACAGGGGAACTGCCAAAAATTTGGAAAGCAGCTAATGTATTCCCGATATACAAGAAAGGGGATAGACAGGAGGCACTGAACTACAGGCCAGTGTCCCTAACCTGCATACCATGCAAGCTGATGTATAAGAAAGCTAGTGGAACATCTGGAGCGAAGTTACTTTGTAACCCAGCATCAACATGGGTTCATGGATGGCAAGTCCTGCCTCACAGGGTTAATTGAATTCTACGACCAGGCAGCAAAGAGAGAGATGGGCAGCCTGCATATTTTTTAATTGCCAGAAAGCCTTTGATACAGTGCCACACAAGAGGCTAGTGAAAAAGCTGGAGATAGAGGCTGGAGTGAAAAGGAAAATACTCCATTGGATAAGGTAGTACCTAAGCAGCAGAAGACAACGAGTCACTGTGAGGGGGGAGGTCTCAGAATGGCGAGACGTCACAAGTGGAGTCCCGCAGGGGTCAGTCCTTGGACCTATATTGTTTCTGATATATGTAAATGATCTCCCGGAGGGTATAGACTCGTTTCTCTCAATGTTTGCTGATGACGCAAAAATTATGAGGATTGAAACAGAGGAGGAGGCTACAAGATGACCTGGACAGATTGAATAAATGGGCCAACAAATGGTGCTCAAGTTCAACCCAAGTAAATGCAAAGTCATAAAACAAGGCGGCGGAAACAGAAGGCCAGACACAGGATACAGAATGGGAGATGAGGTACTTCATGAAACAGAAAGATCTAGGGGATGATATCACACCAAACCTGTCTCCTGAAGCCCACATAAAAATAATTACGTCTGCGGCATATGCGAGACTGGTTAACATCAAAACAGCATACAGGAACCTGAGTAAGGAATCATTCAGAATCTTGTATACAACATATGTAAGATCAATCCTGGAGTATGCGGCCCCAGCATAGAGCCCGTATCTTATCAAGCACAAGACGAAGCTGGAAAAAGTTCAGAGGTATGCCACTAGACAACTCCCGGAGCTAAGAGGCATGAGTTACGAGGAAAGGCTGCGAGAGATGCACCTTACGACACTGGAAGACAGAAGAGTAAGGGGAGACATGATCACAACCTACAAAATCCTCAGGGGTATTAAAAGGTTAGACAAGGATAAACTATTCAACACTGGTGGTACGCGAACAAGGGACACAGGTGGAAACTGAGTACCCAAATGAGCCACAGGGACGTTAGAAAGAACTTTTTCAATGTCAGTAGTTAACAGATGGAATGCATTAGGCAGTGATGTGGTGGAGGCTGACTCCATACACAGTTTTAAATGCAGATATGATAGAGCCCAGTAGGCTCAGGAATCTGTACACCAGTTGATTGACAGTTGAGAGGCGGGACCATAGGACCAAAGCTCAACCCCCGCAAGCACAATTAGGTGAGTACATCAGTATCATTGACAAGTGTAATAGTCAAACTATTGGAAAAAATAATTAAAACTAAATGGGTAAAACACCCGGAGAGAAACGACATAATATCAGAGACAGTTTGGTTTTCGATCGGGAAGATCCGGTGTATCGAATTTACTAAGTTTCTTTGATCGAGCTTCAGAGATTTTACAGGAAAGGGATGGTTGGGTTGACTGCATCTATCTGGACCTAAAATAAGACCTTCGACAGAGTTCCACATAAGAGGTTGTTCTGGAAACTGGAACACATCGCAGGGGTGACAGGTAAGCTGCTAACATGGATGAAAAATTTTCTGATTGGTAAAAAAATGAGGGCAGTAATAAGAGGAAGTGTATCGGACTGGAGAAATGTCACAAGCGGAGTACCACCGGGTTCAGTTCTTGCACCGGTGATGTTCATTGTCTAATAATAAGTATATGGAGCACCACTTGGCAAATGGAATTTAATGTAAATAAATGTCATGTGATAGAATGTGGAATAGGAGAACATAGACCCCACACAACCTATAAATTATGTTGAAAATCTTTAAAGACTTCTGATAAAGTAAGAGATCTAGGTGTGGTTCTAGATAGAAAACTTTCACCTGAGGAACACATAAAGAACATTGTGCGAGGAGCCTATGCCACGCCTTCTAATTTCAGAATTGCTTTTAAATACAAGGATGGCAAAATACTAAAAAAATAGTTCACGACTTTTGTTAGGCCAAAGCTAGAATATGCAGTGGTTGTGTGGTGCCCAGATCTTGAGAAACACATCAACAAACTAAAAAAGGTGCAAAGACATGCTACTAAGTGGCTCCTAGAACTGAAGGGCAAAAGCTACGAGGAGAGGTTAGAGGCATGAAATATGTCAAAACTAGAAGATAGAAGAAAAAGAGGAGATATGATCACTACGTACAAAATAGTAACAGAAATTGATAAAATTGATAGGGAAGATTTCCTGAGACCTGGAACTTCAAGAACAAACGGTCATAGATTTAAACTAACTAAACAAAGATGCCAAAGAAATATAAGAAAATTCACTTTTACAAACAGAGTGGTAGACGGTTGGAACAAATTAGATGAGGTGGTGGAGGCCAAGACCGTCAGTAGTTTCATAGCGTTACATGACAAAGAGTGCTGGGAAGACGGGACACCACGAGCGTAGCTCTCATCCTGTAACTACACTTAGGTAATTACACACAAAAGCAGAGAGAGAGCTTTACATGCGATGTCATTTTCATTCTAAGACCCAACCAAATCTGTTCCACAGCCACATCAGAAGGAAAACAGCAGTGAAGGAACAAGTGATGAAACTGAGAAAATGGGAGAACAGATATACAGAGAATGACAAGGAGGTGTGTGAAAACTCAAGAGATTCCAGGAGGTCTTTACAATAGAACAAGGAAAAGTCCCTGCACTAAATGAGGAGGCAAACCAAGCTACCTTGGAGAAATTTGACCTCACTAGTGATGAAGTCAATAGGAATTTGTTGGAGCTGAATGTGACTTAGGGTGTTGGACCTGACAGAATCTCACCGTGGATATGAATGGAAGATGCAGAGGCACTAAATGTGCCACTCTCTATTATATATAACAGGTCACACGAAACAGGAGAACTACCGGAAAGCTGGAAGACAGTCAATGTAGTCCCAGTATACAAAAAGGGTGACAGGCAAAAGGCGCTGAACTACAGGCCAGTTTCCCTAACTTGTGTACCATGTAAAGTGATGGAGAATATCGTGAGAGAGAGGCTCGTAGAGCATCTGCAGGGAAATAGCTTTGTAACACACCACCAGCAAGGGTTCAGATATGGTAAATCATACCTAATAAGTTTAATAGTGTTAGTCACTATGGACCAGTAACCGGGTTCTTGATGGATGAACCTTATTCGTTGTAGCCGACCCCAAGTCGGTAGTTGCTTTCAAGGAATTGGCTAGATAATGCAATGGATTAATAAGGGAGAAATGAACAAAACACTATTCCCTTCACCAATATATTTACCATCACCATAAATAGATATATAAAAATGGAATATTACTATACTTTTGTAAAAGTGTCGCTTTCGCACAGGACACAGGACACTAAACGCACACAATGCAGAATTCGCCAATCCCAGTGTTCCACTGCACTGGCGAGTTCACCTTTCCCGTGGGCCAGCGCACTGACAGTAACACGAGGTGAAAATTCCCCACGACCACTCTCGAGCCACTAGCTGGCAGAGAACCTCAGCCACGCGCTGATTAGGGCCACAACACAACCGATACAGGGGTAGCGAACCCCTGGCAGAAGTCTCTAGCGACCGGCTAGCAGCACTTCCCAACTGGAACCTCACTGTCGCCCGTTTCTTCCCTAAGCCAGTCCCGGGATACGCCGATCTCTTCCAATACTACTTCAACAGCAGTCAACACACTCTGCTTCAGATCGGTGGCGGCTTACTTAGTCGTCTTGCAGGACTAAATCGGGAGAACGTAGGCTGCCCAAGGTAAACTGCCATCCTCAGTACGACTGCTGCCCCACGTCACCTCTGTGGACACAAACACGTCATCAGTTATATGGATGATCCTGGTGAAAACAAGAAGCAACACATCCTCACTGTGGAGTTGACGTTGTGCTCTAAAGCACAACAGATGGCGCTGATCTTGAGTCGCCACCTCAAGAGAGGTCATCCACATCGACCTCTCTTGCTAGCCAGAGCAGGAAACCAGAGCCGTTTGCCACTATCACGCCACCACCAACAGATGGCATTGTCTACGTAGCGTCTAATTCTAGGGGAGTTTGAGTACAGACCCATAGATGGTGCTGGAATTACCAGGCCATACTCAGACGGTGCTGACGAGTCCGTAACAATAGAATATATGACCAAGCAACACAAACTAGGTAAGAAAGAGAAGTGTGGGAAGACTGCATTTTCTTGGACTGTCAGAAAGCCTTTGACACAGTAGGGTCACAAAAGGCTGTTACAAATGTTACAGTAACAGGCAGGAGTAAAAGGTAGGGTGCGCCAGTGGATAAGGGAGCATCTAAGCAACAGGAACAGTGAGTAAACTGTGATGGAGGGGGAGGGGGGGAAGAGATATCAGAGTGGCGAGATATCACCAGCGGGGTTCCACAGGGCTCTGTTACTTGGACCCATCCTGTTTCTGATATATGTAAACGACCTTCCAGAGGTTATAAACTCATTCCTCTCAAAGTTTGCTGATGATGCAAAAATTATGAGAAGAATCAAGACAGATGAAGATAGATAGAACCTACAGGACGATCTGGACAAACTGGCCGAATGGTCTATAAAATGGCTATTAAAGTTCAACACAGGAAAGTGTAAAGTAATGAAATTAGGCGAAGAGAGCAAAGACTGAACACAATGTACCATCTTGGAGGTGAAATCCTGCAAGAGTAAAAGTGAGAGAAAGATATAGGGGGTTGATATCACACCAAACCTGTCCCCAAAGGCCCACATCAAAAGGATATCATTATCGGTATATGCTAGACTGGCCAACATAAGAACTTCCTTTAGAAACTTGTGCAAGGAATCGTTCAGGACCTTGTATACCACTTAAGTAAGACCAATCATAGAGTTTGCAGCTCCAGCCTAGAGTCCGTACCTAGTTAAACACAAGACAAAGTTAGATAAGATACCGAGGAATGCCATCAGACTGGTCCCAGAGCTGAGAGGTATGAGCTACAAGGAAAGGCTAAGGGAGCTGAACCTCACGTCCCTGGAAAACAGAATAATCAGGAAAGACCTGATAACCACCTACAAAATTCTCAGAGGAATTGACAGGGTGGACAAGATAAACTCTTTAGCAGGGGTGGAACATGAACAAGGGGACAAAGGTGGAAACCTAGTACCCCAAATGAGAAGAAAAAGTCATTAGAAAGAATTATTTCAGTGTCAGAGTAGTTAACAAATGGAATGCATTAAGTAATGATATGGTGGAAGCGGACTCCCATAAATAGTTTCAAATGTAATATGGATAGAGCCCAGTAGGCTCTGGAATCTGTATACCGGTTGATTGATAATTGAGAGGCGAGACCAAAGAGCCACAGCTCAACCCCCCGCAAGCACAACTAAGTAAGTATAACTAGGTAAGTACACACATACTACCTTCACATTTATCACACTCATCACACTTTCACCACATTCTGAAATTACCTTAGTAAGAATTAATAAGGCAATGCAATAATTTGAAAATGCAATGTTCTTTACTACATCCAAATATGATGATTAAATTAAAATTCTACGACAATTTTGGAAAAATTTGGCTTTACTACGGCCAAAAATACAAGTAATCCATTATATATAAATTGCCCAGTACAACTAGCCCAATACATCTAAGTGGGGTCATTCACTCCAGAGACTGGACCTCAGTGGTCATTAATCCCTGTTAGTAATACCCATGGTGCTATGACTAGGCGGTAAAACATCTGCTCGATACCTGCTTGATGAGGTCCTGGGAGTTCTTCTACTTCTCTTGCTACGGTTGTTCCGGCACAATAGAGGCTCACCATAGCCCGTGCTACTTGGAACTATTTGTTCCAGGTAACGAATCTTTAACAAGAAACAACTGTTCCGGCAATATTTCTTATACTCGCTGGGAGGGTGTTGAACAACCGTGGACCTCTGATGTTTATACAGTGTTCTCTGATTATGCCTCTGGCACCCTTACTCTTCACTGATTCTATTGTGTATTTTCTTCCATATCGTTCACTCCAGTATGTTGTTATTTTAATGTGTAGATTTAGGACTTGGCCCTCCAGTATTTTCCACATGTATATTAATTTATATCTCTTTCGTATGCTTTCTAGCAAGTACATTTGGAGAACTTTGAGACGATCACAATAATTTAGGTGCTTTATTGCGTCTGATAGAAAGCTTTACTACGACCAAAAATAGATTGTTAGATGGTTTCATCAAAGGTTTCCCAAAACCAAAGTTCCCCAAATCATCTAAGGTTCTCCAAAACATCTATGAATAAGTACACTTGAATGAATAGGACTTTACTACGAGCAAAATATGATTGTTTAAAACTAGTAAGACTGGGGCTCAAAAGCTAAAGTCTAAAAATATAGATGAGCTCCACACGACAACTTCCCCATGCTGAAACTCACGCACTTGGCTCAGCTCGCGCGCACTTCTTCACGTTAAGCTCACCCGTCCGTCATCCATCTCAGCCGATGGCGGGAGCTCCTCATAGTCTCCTTTTTCCCTACTACTCCCTCACGCTCAGCTCCCACACAGGACCAGCTAGGGGTGGTGCCTCCCCCACGCTCAATTTCTAGTGGTAGTAGAAATTGAAGCATAAAACGTGTATCCTCATGATGGACGCAATGCAGCGTCCGTAGATTACTCTGAGGGTGGTATTCAAATTTTGTAATATCTCAACAAGTTAGACAAGAGGATTGAAACACTATAAAGTTAGCTTTGACAGGTAGACGGAGTGAACCGGAGACGGATGACAGTAAGGAAGAGGATGGAGTATAACTCATGGAAGACTCTCAGGAACATGAACTAACCTCTGGTGAAGTTGGTCAACCCTCGGTGATGGAGAATGGCTTTACCTTTACCGTAGACCTTAATGGCGGCTTTCCTTACAAAATGTAAGGTAAAGCGGGTTAGAAAAATAGAAGTTGAGGTCATAGGATAAAATCACCTTTGATGTCTGTAGCAATAAAAGTGAGGAGAAACGATCTGTGTTACATTGTTGCAGGAATCAGTAAAGTTCCGGGTTTGTGAACTTCGGGGTTCGGATTCGTTTACAAAAAATGGTGCGAGAATAATGTCTTGGAACGTTAAATGGTTGAACAATTGAGCTTTGGACGCACATTATTATTATATTCTTCGAGAAAATACTGACTTGGTGTGAACAAAATCCTCCCTAGAACACATCTAAGCTGATTGAAGGCCACTGTGACTGACTTGGATAAGTTTACCATCTAAAAGTTTACCCTTCTTAAAGAAAAATGTGATACTAGAGTATTCATATTCCATCTAATGCAATTGTCTGAACTAATCTTCAGTGTAATTTATATCAAAACATTATTAAAAACATATTTTAACCTTTGTTATGTCAGTGTTAGTTGGGGTTCCACAGGTTATCTCAAAAGAAACAGAAGAATAGATATGCTTGGATGTATTGACCACGTTAGGAAATTTCTTAATATATGCTGCCGCAGGACAAACGAAGCACGAGGTCTCAAGCTCATGACATTATTAAGACGATATAGAACAAGAAATATAATATTGTGAGATCAAAGTTGTTGATAACATTTCTAGAAAATAATAATTTGAATTGTGGGTGAAAATACACAAAATATAAAGAAATGGAAACGAACGTGTTGGACTATTTAGTTTTGGGCTTAAGGCCTTTCAACCACTGTAGGGATAGTAAGTCCACCACCATAGTATACTGACCAACCACTGTAGGGTTAGAAAGGCCACCACCACCATAGTATACTGACCAACCAGCAAGGAAAACTTTAGTCCTGAACATAGTTCAGGACTGAAGTAAACCCTCAGTGAATATTTCAGAAGTGAGATATACCTCTCGGTGTACCTCACGATATATTTGCAATACTTCTTGCACACTTTTTATATATTTGCAATATTTCTTGCAGGCTTATGATACATTTGCCTTACTTCTTGCATTCTTATGATTTATTTGCCAAACTTCTTGCCCTTTTACTATATATTTGCCTCACTTCTTGCACTCTAACGATACATTTGCCTCACTTCTTGTACTCTAACGATACATTTGCCACACTTCTTATACTCTAACGATACATTTGCCACACTTCTTATACTCTAACGATACATTTGCCACACTTCTTATACTCTAACGATACATTTGCCACACTTCTTGTACTCTAACGATACATTTGCCACACTTCTTGTACTCTAACGATACATTTGCCACACTTCTTGTACTCTAATGATGCATTTGCCACATTTTCTTGTACTCTAATGATACATTTGCCACACTTCTAACTAACCTTTCCACCGCTGCCCACTGGATAGGGAGGGGTGGGGGGGGGGCGGTTGTGCATGAAAAGCCAACCATATTCTGACGCTGGCTCATGACAGGCATATGTAAGTTACAAAGCGTAGAGACTGTACGTGAGGTCGTTCTCAAACTCATTGTTGATACACAGTGAACTGTGCAACTAGCTCATCAACACTGTAATTTGCTTACCACAAGGAGTTTTGAGGTTCAGCTCCTGAGCCCATAATGCATCAGTAACCCTTCCCAAGGACTCCCGGTTCAACCTTGACGACTAGCGCACGTCTGGCCATCTCCTCCGCCCGGGAGCCGCCTGAGCACGTTCTGTTTTCGCGTTTTGGCTTTGCTACTGCCGTTTGGCATCCCTCTTTAACGGTCCTGTTGTACGACGCCTGATGCACTATCGCCTTGGGTCACGGGATTGTTGATTTTTTTTTTTTTTTTTTTCCCCGCGTGTTCTGGCTGGTTCTCCGGGCGGGGTGACGGTGTTCGGGGGCCGGCTTGGCTGAGAGGTGCCAGTAGTTGGTGGTTCCTGGTGTGCCCTCAGCCGTGCTGGGCGGCTGGCTTCTGCTCTGCCAGAGGACACTGAATGACTTTTGCGTTTTAGTTGGGGCCGAGTTTTTTATTTTTGCTACCTGGTGTTCTCTGTGTGGGGCGGGGCCGGTGCTAGTCACCTGCGGGATTCCTGGGGCTCCCCAATCATGTGCCTGTCTGCGTTTTCTTTGCTGCGAGGCATATTAGTTTCCAGTGATTGGCGTCACGTGTTTCGCGATTAGGCTTGGCGTTTTACCTTTCTTGGCTTTACGATTAACTCATCACGAGTATGCGGGGCGCATCAGATCCCCCGATCGTCGTCGCCCCTAAATCAGCAACAGCAGCAACCTTTCCCACTACTACCGCCCACAGGTAGGATATGGGGTCCAATACCGCTCACACGATGAATATGGGGTTCACTGCCGGCCATGGATGGGTATGGGGGTCCACTACCGCCCACAGGATGGATATAGGGGTCCACTACCACCCACAGGATGGATATAGGGGTCCACTACCACCCACAGGATGGTCAAGGGGTCCATTGCTGCCCACAGGATGGATATAGGGGTCCACTACCACCCAGGGCATGAGTATAGGTCCTCTACCACCCACAGGATGCATATGAGTGCGTAATAAATAAACTAAACTAAAACTTATACAGTATTGGGCGCCTGATCGCTGGGTGGACAGCGCTTAGGATTCGTAGTCCTTAGGTTCCGGGTTCGATCCCCGGTGGCGGCGGAGACAAATGGGCAAAATATTTCTTTCACCCTGATGCCCCTGTTACCTAGCAGTAAATAGGTACCTGGAGCCAGATTCACGAAGCAGTTACACGAGCACTTACGAACCTGTACATCTTTTTTTAATCTTTGGCGGCTTTGTTTACAATTGTTAAATAGTTAATGAGCTCCAAAGCACCAGGAGGCTGTTTATAACAATAACAACAGTTGATTGGGAAGTTTTCATTTTTGTAAACTGTTCAATAAATGTAACCAAAGCCGTCAAAGATTGAGGAAAGATGTACACGTTCGTAAGTACTTGCGTAACTGCTTCGTGAATCTGGCCCCTGGAAGTTAGACAGCTGCTACGGGCTGCTTCCTGGGGGGGTGGGGGTTGTGTAACAAAAAGGAGGCCTGGTGGAGGACCGGGCCGCGGGGACGCTAAGCCCCGAAATCATCTCGAGATAACCTCAAGATAGGTATAAATATAATACTTATTACTTAGTCTCCGTGGTGTAGTTGTAAGACACGCGCCTGGCGTTCCACGAGCGCTATGTCATGGATTCGTATCCTGGCCGGGGAAAATTTACTGGGCGCAAATCCTGAAATGTAGCCTCTGTTTAACTCAACAGTAAAATGGGTACTTGGGTGTAAAAAACGATTCTTCGTGGGGGTCGTATTCCAGGGACCTGCCCGAAACGCTACGTGTACTAGTTGTTGTACAAGAATGTAACAACTCTTGTATATATCTCAAAAAAAAAAAAAAAAAAAATAAAAAAAATTAAGTTACTGAAGGATCCATTTTCTTTAAGGACAATCGTGGTCAAACTATCTTATAAAAGTAATAATGGCTAACATTGTCAGCTACGAATTGATTTCAAAATATACAAAGGAATTTATACTCGTTCTCTCAGCAGCTAAACAGAAGTTGCAAAGAGAACGTAAATTTTTCGACAAGCCAAACTAGTGTAATATTAGGGTAGATTCAAATTTTGAGCGACCACAGCAGCATCTACACTCCAACAAACTGATATCACAAGTCTTGGTAACCAATTTTCCTACTCATCATAATGCAAAGAGATAAGGAATGTAAGTAATTGTATATGTCCTTTAAAATTTATAATAACCTTATTCAGGTATATGGTTTAAATACATGTTTGCATAGTATTTTAGGTTATGTGATTTAAGTTTTTCATATAAAATAAATGAGTTAGAATCACCTCTGGTGGGGATGTGGGATCCGATCACATCCCGATAATTATCCATCTTCAATCGACCCCTTTCAGGACCATAGGTACTCCCAGACCCCAACTCGGCTCACTTTGACTCCCTCTTACTTGGAATCCCTGAGTGACGATCTTACAACAGATCTGTACCAGTCTTACAAGACTGCCCTATCCACGACACAGATGTAGCAGTGGACCTTCTCCATACCCGCATCACAGAAGTAACATTTGCAAGCTGCGACCTAACCAACGTAAGTCATAAAACAGTATAAGCCAACCAGGGAAATCAAGGAAAAGATGAGATTTTACCAACAAGAGTGCATCAGAAGATCCGCTCCTTCCCCCTTTGCACACGATCCAGGCTCTCAGACAAGAAGTGATAAGGCTCATGCTCTTACGCAAACGCCATATCTGGGGCTTGTTGGTCAACCAGGCCAACAATTACAAGAGTGAGCCAGCCGCATTCTGGAGGAAAATTAAACAATTCCTCGGCTCGACTGCCATCTTTCTCTCCCATTTCAACCATATACACACCAATGCCAACAACGAGGTGGTCACGGCCAGGATAGAGGACCCCCAGCACCAAGCCAACTACATGGGAGAGGTCTGGCGCGGAATATTCATCGAAAACCTCAACCAGGTTAACCTTCAGAACCATTGGAGGGTAGGCCTGTGGGCTCAGAAAAACGAGGAAAACCTTCACAGCAGACCAACCATTGACGAAGCCCAACTCTATCCATCTATCCCTATTACTAGACCGATCACTCTTGTATAGTTGAGGGAGGTTCTCATGAATACCAAGAACAGAGCTACAGGGCTTACTGGTATTACCGTCATCCAACTAAAGTTCCTTCCCATTAACTACCTCCAAAGCCTTAACATCTATAATGCCATCCTGGCATGGCATCCGGGCACCTACCCATTGTACTTAAGACAGCAAAGATGATCTTCATTCCCAAACCAGGCAAGAGCTGATACTCCCCTGATAGCTGCTGGCCGATCTCCTTGCTAGAAACGACAGGGAAATGCTTCGAGAATATAATGTCAAACAGGATTAATTACTATACAGAATACCACCACCTCTTCACAGAAAAACAGTTCGGTTTAAGGTACCAGAGGTCGACTCAACATGCTATCAATGTAATCTACGACGCAGTCGACAGCGTTCCCAAGCATAAGCAAACGGCAAAAGGCATTTGAAGCCTCTGGCACGACGGACTCCTCATCAAGCTGACCAACCTGCCTCACCACAACAGGACCCTCCTGAGACTGATAGACAACTTCCTAAAAAACAGGAGGGTCATCCCAATGTTTAACACAAAAATAGCAGCTGCATTCACACCAATGGCGAAGGTCCTCCATGGGTCAAGCATCAGCCGTGCTCTCTTTAACGTCTTCGCGAATGATTTGCCACGCCCCATCCACAATGACACCATCATCACCCAATTCGCAGTCGACGTCATTGACGTTGTCACTTCAAAGCCTGTCGGACAAAATACAAAACACGACATGGTGACAAGGAAGGTCAAGGAGGAACTGGCCGCCACTGCAACGTGGGAGAGGGAGTGGAAAATCGTGACCAACCCCAGCAAAATTCGACTTTGCTCGATAGACTGCTGGGCTAGCTCCCTGGGAGCTATCAATATTGGAGACACGCTGACAAGGGTTCAGAACTCAACCACGATCCTGGGGTACAACATAGCAAGGCTCCTGAACTCTAATGAGCATATTAAAAGTAAGATAGCAATCGCCAAGACTCAACTAGCCAAGCTATATCTCTTCCATCAGGCCCCACAACATATAAAACTCCACCTCTACAAGATGCTCATTCGGCAAACTGTAGAATACCCGTACACCCCACTCACACTGGCAAAAAATCGAACATGCTGAAACTGCAATAGGACCAGAACAGGGCGCTTAGATTTGTGGCAAATGTGTCACTTAGAGTGCGCATAGAAGACCTTCATACCAGACTGAGGATTGACCCACTGAACGTTCGACTGCATTGGCTCTCGGTCAAACAGCCACACAAAAAGAATAGTATGTACATGCCAAACCGTGAGGACCCCTTTGTTGTCCTCAACACTACGAATTACGCAATGCTCGACCAGCCCCAAAGGTTGAGGAGGATATCCCTCCAACAAAGGGTAAGAAGATTTATCCAAGAAAGAGCCTACCCCAGGCCCAGGATCCTAAACAACTTACCCCAAGAGAACGAATGGCATCCACCAGCCCCACTGTACACCTCAGTCCTACTACCTGAAACTTACCGATTAAAGATTAAAATCTCCACTCAACCACCAATGACTGATCATAAACCAAGCACAGCTCTCCAGGAAAAACGGCGGTGGCTACATAATCAACCACCACCGGCAAACTATAGCTACTCACCGATAGCTGATCAGGAAACAAACTGAGCCCCCTACTAACCATCATAATCACCTCCACATTCACCCATCACTTCTCTTCTCAATAAACCCCAAAGTGGTTGGGCCACTTACCTGTAACCCACTCCTCTTCCTCATACCCCTAATCCTTTTCAAGTTTTCCTACATCCTCCCCCATCCTTCTATTTCCAACTTATCAGTTCTTGGAACTGAAACTGGAACTATAACTTTGAAAATACGTATGTATAGATTTTTTTGTGTAGCTTGTCTGCTAATGTAATTGTCGGTCTTAAATCTAGAAGTGGAAGCTGCTTATTTTGAAACAATGTATACAAAATATTAAGTTCACCTGAATTACGTTAATGACAGAGGCTCAGTCAATAGACCGATCACGTGAATCTTAAAGCTAGGTCTAGAGATGAGGAAAATTAGGAAGAACGAATTTGTAGTAGGCCTATAATTTTTCACATATTGCAGAGAGAGGGAATGAAATTCGTGCTGGTAATTTGTCAAAAAGTATGGTATTGTGCCACTGTTCCAGGTCACCAAGATATAGCTGTACCCACCTAGTAGTTGTGCTAGCGGGCGTTGAGCTTTGGCTCTTTGGTACCGCCTATCAACCGTCAATCTACTGGTGTACAGGTTCCTGAGCTTCTCGAGCTCTATGATATATACATTTGAAACTGTGTATCGAGTCAGCCTCCACCACATCACTTCCTAGTGCATACCATTTATTAACTACTCTGACACAAAAAAACGTTCTTTCTAATGTCTCTGTAGTTCATTTGGGTACTCAAATTCTACCTTTGTCCCCTTGTGCGTGTACCACCCGTGTTAAATAATCTATCTTTGTCTACCCTGACCATTCCCCTGAGAATTTTGTATGTGATGATCATGTCTCCCCCGAGCTTTTCTGTTTTCCAGCGACGTGAAGTTCAGTTCACGCAGCCTTTCCTCATAACTCATGCCACTTAGTTCTGGGACTAGCCTAGTGGCATACCTCTGAACTTTTTCCAGCTTCGTCTTGTGCTTGACAAGGTACGGGCTCCATGTTGGGGCCACATACTCCAGGATTGACCTCACATATGTGGCATACAAGGTTCTGAAGGATTCCTTACACAGGTTTCTGAGGGCAGTTCTGATGTTAGCCAGCCTCGCATACGCCGCCGATATTACTCTTTTTGATGTAGGCTTCAAGAGACAGGTTTGGTGTGTTATAAACTCATAGATCTTTTTCTGTCTGTTGCGTGAAGGACTTCTTCTCCCATTCGGTAACCAGTGTGTAGCCTCCTATTTCCTCCGCCTAGTTCCATTATCTTACATATACTTGGGTTGCACTTTAGTAGCCATTTGTTGGACCATTCCTTCAGTTTATCTAGGTCATCTTGTAGCCTCATACTATCTTTCTCTGTCTTGATCCTCCTCATCATTTTTGCATCATCAGCAAACATTAAGAGGAACGAGTCAATTCCTTGTGGGAGATCATTTACGTATATCAGAAACAGTATTAGTTCAAGGACTGATCCCTGTGGGACTCCACTGGTGACGCCTCGCCACTCCGAAACCTCACCCCTCACACTGACTCGCTATCTTCTGTTCCTTTGGTACTCCCTTATCCAGTGGAGTACCTTTCCTTTCATTCCTATCTGCATCTCCAGCATGTGCACTTGTCTCTTATGTGGAACTGTGTCAAAGGCTTTCTGGCAGTCCAGAAATATGTAGTCTGCCCAGCCCTCTCTATCTTGCCTAATTTTTGTTCCCTGCTCATAGAACTCAATTAAACCTGTTGGGCAGGATTTGCCCTCCCTGAACTTATGCTGAAGTTGTGTTACAAAGATCTTTCACTCCAGATGTTCCAGTAGCTTCTTCGCACAATCTTCTCCATCATCTTGCATGGTATGCAAGTTAGGGACACAGACCTGTAGTCCAGTGGCTCCTGTCAAACACCCTTTTTGAATATCGGAACTACAAATGTCGGAAAATCCGACACCATTTAATATATCATACAGATAATAGCTGTATTACCAACAAGTTACCCATAGAAAACGTAACTTGTAGTGGAATTACCGTCTATAGAAAACGGGATATCATCACCACATACTATTATAATTCACCAGCTATTCTGCTGGGAATTATTCTTAAATACATTAGTCTTTGGACTTTACCATCATAAAAACATCTTATATAAATTAACTTAATTATCAATATTAAAGTAGAGTAAATGTGACCCTTCTATCACGTTCTGAAATCTGGACAATGTAAGCCAGGCGTCAGAGTGGAGGAAGGAGGGCAGCCGTTGTTGTGTCACCTCCGAGACGTGTGGAGCAAATTTAGCTCCTATCATATCTGGACAATGTCGGCCAGTAACGTCATTAGTATGGAGTGTTAAACAGCCATTGTTGTTTATTGAGACCAGAGGCTCACACGGGAGCAAATTCGGCTCCTGTTAAATTTACTTGGACGTAGTGTTATGGAAACCAAAGGTGTACCATTTTTCAACACGCTGTCTACATATCAAGTTAAGTGTTCTTTCCGAAACCCATTATCTATCATTAGTGGCCATTAATGTCATTATATAGGGTGACCCGGTTAGAACGCGAAATCGCCTCATACTAAAGGTAATTAAGCCAGGTCTTCATGTTCCATGTACTGTTTTCTCTGATATACTTGTCATATATAGGATTCTGGCTTCACAGCTAGCGCACTTTTGACAGGTCAAGACGAGGAAGGATTTGTGCACCAGTTACTGGGTGATATGGAAGCTACCTCAAAGAGGATAATTTGGTGTCTACACCCTAGTTATACCTGGTGGACTAACCTGCTGTACTATAAGATAAGGAACCTCTTCAATGTTTAATAGTATGTAGTCTATTTCTGTAGTTTGATTGGCTGCATATATATTAATTTAACCCCCCCTAATGTGTAGAGGATCGATTTGTGAGATTAAGAGATTATTGCAGAAATACAGTCCACTTATCATTATACAAATTGCTATCGAAGTATATAAATTAACGTAAATATAAATTCATATAAATTAAATAAATATAAATCTCACAGGTCGGTTCCCACATTATTTGGTCATCTTCGAACCGGATGACGGATTATTTGATCCTTTGAACCCACATTTGGTCATCTTAGTACCGGATGAACCAGTTAACCAGTGGATTCATTAAATATACTAGTGCAGTGTTATTTAAACAAAGCCAGCCAGTCATAGACAGCGGCGTTGCCTCGTGGGAGCTCAGGAGCCTCCCTCAGCCCAGTTCAGCTTCGTCAGCGGTTTCATGCACACCCACAGATATTTGGTGGCGTGTTATTTCGTGAAATGACAGCGCTAATATAGAATCCAGCCAAATTAGTGACTGTGTCTTCGCGAGATTGTTCACGGATTTCGTGGTGTTACATTTCGCGAGAGATTATCTACGAATTTTGTGGACTTTATTTCGCGAGGTCACTAATAATATTTAATACTTCTAGATAATATTAGAAGTTTCATAGAGGCTAATTAAGAGGCTATTAACAATAATTGTGTATATTATTTCTCCAAAATAGAGAATTATTTAATATATATTGCACTAGTGATCACAGTATAATATTTACTAATTGCCAACCCACAACAGGGTAGGATAAAACCATTGACTAGTTGAACTATTATCGTTCATCCTAGTCCCATTATTACCATAGTGAATGGTCCAGACCCTATTTTGGGTGTAATTTTTATCAACTCGAGTTGAGTTGTATATATAATAATTTACTTATGATCATTACACCTTTGAGTGATTAATTAGTGTCTCTACCATCCTAGGGTGATATAGAAGAGCTAACCTAAAGGTACTTCCAGTGACACTGGTTTATCACTCAAATCATTAGTGTGTATGATTGTATATATATAATGTGTATTAATTTTAAGTGCTAACCTCTAGTAGAGGTAGGATTATTGCCTAGTGAGTGCAGAATTTACCCTAGGCTACCATCAGTGCTTGTTCAGTATTATGAGCAGCCCAAGTACAAGTCCCACAAGGCTTCACCAACTAGCCAGTATGGATAATGCAGGGAGAATGAAAAGAACCCTTGCAGGTCTTAAAGGCCACTTAACAAGACAGATCAAGAAATGTGAAGATTTGTCACAACAATCAATAGTTGATTATGCTGACCTGGAAAGCTATTATTAAGCAGCTGCAGGTAAATTTGAGCAAATCAAATGCCAAATAGCAACATATGTGGCTGAACTTGCCAACACTAATTTATCAGAAACAGAAATAGACGACATTATGGTTGATCTTGCGAATTATGAAGATCACACTCAGGCCACGTTACAGCCTTATGTCAAATTAATTGCCCAGAACAAGGCAACAGCAACAACAACAACAGTTGCATCTAATACGAGTCAAGCAGAAGCTCGACTCCCTCCAATTAATTTACCCACTTTCTCAGGAAAAGATGAGGAAGATTGGGACGAATTTTGGAACAAATTCGTTGACCTTGTAGACTCAAAACAATCTTTACCAAAGAGTAGTAAATTCTCTTATTTGCAAGGCCAATTATCAGGTGAGGCTAAAACAGTAGTATCCCATCTGAGATTAACTAATGACGGCTATGATCTGGCAGTAAAACTCCTCAAGGATAATTATGCTGATCCAGAAGTAAGAACATCACATTTAGTTCATGAGCTGTTGCATTTACCCCCACCGGAGGCTTCAGCTGATTCACTCCAAGTCTTCAAGCTGGAGGTAGAATCATTGATCAATGCCCTCAGCCTGACAGCAGATACAAACGGGGCTGAGTGGGTCTTGAAAATAATTGTCCAGGAGAAAATACCTAGGGACATATTGAGACAAATGAGTGCTCATTACAATAAAAGCATCTTATCCATGAGTGAAATATCTGAAGGTTTAAAGTCAGTAGTTCATCAATTACGAACACATGACAAATTAAAACCACCAAGTAAACCCTCAGAAACCAATAATAGTAAACCACAGAGTACCAAAGGTACTCCAAATCAATCTAGACAATATAATTCAACACCAAAGTGGAACAGTAGCAGTGTGGGCGTATATGCAGTGGGACCCTCCAAGCCTATAGTTACTGTGTCACCCAAGAACGTGACACCAAAGGGTACTGGAAGCTATGGAACATGTTTGTTCTGCAATGAGAAACATTCAATATACCACTGCTCTAATTTTCCTGATAGTGAGGCCCGTGTTGAGCGACTCAAAGATTTGCAACATTGCACGAGGTGCCTCAGGAAACATAACATCAACGACTGTGATACCCAATTACACACCTGTAATAGGTGTAACAAAGGTCAGCACCATGCAGCATTGTGCAGAGACACCAAAACAACGTCTCCAAACCCCAAGGTGGAAGATAGCATTCCCACCACAGTACAGTACTGCAGGGTGCAACAAACAAAGAGTGTCCAATCGGCAAAGTCTAAAGGTAATACGACTTTGCCTACTGCCCAAATTACCATCCTGAATAAGAGGGCCAAGGTCCATACCCGTGGGTTGTTTGACCAAGGATCCCAGAGAACATACATCACTAAAAAGTTGGCAGATGAATTACAATTAAGGCCTGTAGCCCAGATGTCATTCAACATCTCAGGGTTTGTAACAGATGCAGGACCTCAAGTCTACCAGGTGGTACAACCATCAGTGCGTTTAGGCAGGTACGTCTGTCGAGTACAAGCCATTGTGGTGGACAAAATACCAGTAGACCTACAAGTTCAAGGTCTGAGAGCAACAGCCAAATTCCTGAGAAATAGAGGAATAAAATTGGCAGATAATATTAAGTCTGATCACCTCACCGACTTCGGTCTCCTTGTAGGGACAGACTATTGTCATCGATTCATCGGTAGCCCTACTAAATATCAGGGTATAACCATGTTAAACTCTGCAGGAGGTAAATTACTCTCAGGCCCAGTATCAAGCCTGAGGAGACCTATGCCTGCAGATAAACAATACCAGTAGAAATCTAAATTTGTCAGCTGATTATATTTCTCCAGTAGCATTATACTAAGGAGATTACAGCTGACTATAGTAACAGAGGTTGATGTTAGTATCATCATTTAAAGCTGGAGATGAGTTCATGAGGCCTCAGTGGCAAATCAGTGAACAGTAGCCTAAAACAGCTACAAGTCACCGCGACCAATGTCACTGAACCCACTGCAGTCTCAGAACCATACTTTACTTTAATGATGAGCTATTCAATCTTCTTAATCAATTAACTAAATTAAACCCCAATAAATCTGATGACTGATTTGATACATTTATTATTTAATCAAGATGTATTCCATGGGCCTCAGTGTTTATATATCAGTGACCAGTTACCTGAAGAAACTTCAAGTTATATCTAATGTCACTGATCTCACTGCAGTCCCTGAATCATACTTGACTGTAGTACTTGATCACATCCAGTCTTCTGGGTTAAATAATATGTAATAAGGCTTGAATATTAGCCTTTCAAGAGTTGACAGGGAAATGAAATTGCATTAGACTTCTAACCCCTGCAACTCTAGTACGGGACATCCGTCCTGTACGAACAGACACACAAATGTGTGATTACTAACTACTAACATCAAATTAATCTAATAATCCGAAGGAGGAGTATCGGTGTTCGTCTGTTCTAAATAGGACTTCGACCCGTGAGCAGCCCCCTGGGGAATTATGTCGGAAAATCCGACACCATTTAATATATCATACAGATAATAGCTGTATTACCAACAAGTTACCCATAGAAAACGTAACTTGTAGTGGAGTTACCGTCTATAGAAAACGGGATATCATCACCACATACTATTATAATTCACCAGCTATTCTGCTGGGAATTATTCTTAAATACATTAGTCTTTGGACTTTACCATCATAAAAACATCTTATATAAATTAACTTAATTATCAATATTAAAGTAGAGTAAATGTGACCCTTCTATCACGTTCTGAAATCTGGACAATGTAAGCCAGGCGTCAGAGTGGAGGAAGGAGGGCAGCCGTTGTTGTGTCACCTCCGAGACGTGTGGAGCAAATTTAGCTCCTATCATATCTGGACAATGTCGGCCAGTAACGTCATTAGTATGGAGTGTTAAACAGCCATTGTTGTTTATTGAGACCAGAGGCTCACACGGGAGCAAATTCGGCTCCTGTTAAATTTACTTGGACGTAGTGTTATGGAAACCAAAGGTGTACCATTTTTCAACACGCTGTCTACATATCAAGTTAAGTGTTCTTTCCGAAACCCATTATCTATCATTAGTGGCCATTAATGTCATTATATAGGGTGACCCGGTTAGAACGCGAAATCGCCTCATACTAAAGGTAATTAAGCCAGGTCTTCATGTTCCATGTACTGTTTTCTCTGATATACTTGTCATATATAGGATTCTGGCTTCACAGCTAGCGCACTTTTGACAGGTCAAGACGAGGAAGGATTTGTGCACCAGTTACTGGGTGATATGGAAGCTACCTCAAAGAGGATAATTTGGTGTCTACACCCTAGTTATACCTGGTGGACTAACCTGCTGTACTATAAGATAAGGAACCTCTTCAATGTTTAATAGTATGTAGTCTATTTCTGTAGTTTGATTGGCTGCATATATATTAATTTAACCCCCCCTAATGTGTAGAGGATCGATTTGTGAGATTATAAGATTATTGCAGAAATACAGTCCACTTATCATTATACAAATTGCTATCGAAGTATATAAATTAACGTAAACATAAATTCATATAAATTAAATAAATATAAATCTCACAGGTCGGTTCCCACAACAAATGCCGTCTTCCAAATTTTTGACAGTTCACCTGTTGCCACTGATTTGTTGTACACAATGGTGAGTGGCAGGCTCAGAGCTTCTGCTCCTTCCTTTAGTATCCATTGTGAGATTCCATCTGGGCCTACAGCCTTTGTAACATTTACATCTAGCAGATGCTTTCTCACCTTCCCACTGGTAATCACAAACTCCTAGTTGTGTCTGATTAGATATTACCGCTCTTATCTCTGGGACTTCTCCTTGCACTAATGTGAAGACCTGGAATTTCTAATTGATTTCCTCACATACTTCCTTGTCGTTTGTAGTGAATCTGTCTGTCTCGCTGGTTCATCGTTGCCTCTCATTCACGTGGGACCCCTGACATGCTGGCTTTGAAAGTTTCTAATCGCCACCTCCAACAGTTTCGCTCTCCATGTTTCCTCACCTCCATGTGTTTCCTTGTATTCCCAGTCTATCCTTCCTTGATTGAAGTCACCAATGATGAGCAGATGGTATCGATTTCTACAGGCAGCAGTAGCTGCTCTCTCAATTATAGTGTTAACTACCATGTTGTTTCTGTCATACTCTTGCCTGGGTCATCTGTCATTTGGTGGAGGGTTATATATCACTGCTAGTACTACTCTTGGTCCTCCCATCGTCATGGTGCCTGTTATGAAGTTTCTGAACCCTTCGCAGCTCGAAATAACCATCTCCTTGAGACTCTATTCCTTTCTCATCAGCAGAGCCACTCCATCTCCTCCCCTTCCTTTCCTCACTTTCCTTAATATAGTGTAGTCCTGGGAAAACACCGCATTCAATATGATTCATGAGAGTTTTGTTTCCGTGAGTCCAATTTCATCAGGGTTCACTTCTTGTGCTCTTTCCCTAAGTTCACTTACTATACTTGTAATTCCATGTATATTCGAGAACATTACCTGACACGGGGTGTCCAGGGTGGGAGGGGTCTAGGAAGAAGGACCTGGGGGATCTAGGGTGTGAAGGGCCTCAGAGGATCTGGTACAGGGGGACTAAGAGGGTCTTAGGTGGTGTGGCTGAGAGGGTCTGGGGTTTGGGGTTAATTAGGGCATGGGATGGGGGAGCAGGTGGGGCATGTGGGGGGGGGGGGGGGTGGTGAGTCAGGTCATGGGTTGGGGAGGGAAGGTGTAGGGAGGGAGGGAGTGGGGGTATCACGGAGAGCTTAGAGTGGGTGAACTGGAAAGGGCATGGGATGAAGAAACAGGGTAAGGCATGGGGTGCGGGAACAGGGAGGATCTGGGGAAGGAAAAGGGCACAAGGGGAATAATTGGGGGCCCCTAGGGTCCGGGAGCATGGTATGAAGAGGGACTTTACTGTCTGGGGAGGTGCAGGTGATTGGTGGGGGATGGTTGTGGGGTTGGATGGTGGGAGGCTTCTGTCACATTCCTCCCTGGGGGTGCTGGCCTGCTGGTGGGGGGATTCCCACTCCACTCTGAGGTTCCTGGAGATACTGAGCCGAGTCCTGTGGTTCCCACATTCCCAACCCATTCTTTGCGTCCCCTCCTTGCTTCTGCAGCCTTCCATCTCTCTTTCCTCGCCATGTCCCTTTGCAGAAAAACGTCCTTGTATCCCTCTAACCTCATAAGTCTGCTCTGTCTCTCTTCCTGGATAGGATTTTCTTTTGTTGCCACATTCGTGAGAAATACCTTTGTGGTAAAATGGCACTGTGTCAGGTTACCAGGAAATAACTGTAGTAAAGTGGCACTGTGCCAGGTCACTAGTAAATATCTGGGGTAGAGTGGCACTGTGCCAGGTCACTAGTAAATATCTGGGGTAGAGTGGCACTGTGCCAGGTCACTAGTAAATATCTGGGGTAAAGTGGCACTGTGCCAGGTCACTAGTAAATATCTGGGGTAGAGTGGCACTGTGCCAGGTCACTAGTAAATATCTGGGGTAGAGTGGCACTGTGCCAGGTCACTAGTAAATATCTGGGGTAGAGTGGCACTGTGCCAGGTCACTAGTAAATATCTGGGGTAGAGTGGCACTGTGCCAGGTCACTAGTAAATATCTGGGGTAGAGTGGCACAGTGCCAGGTCACTAGTAAATATCTGGGGTAGAGTGGCACAGTGCCAGGTCACTAGTAAATATCTAGGGCAAAGTGGCACAGTGCCAGGTCACTAGTAAATATCTGGGGTAGAGTGGCACAGTGTCAGGTCACTAGTAAATATCTGGGGCAAAGTGGCACAGTGCCAGGTCACTAGTAAATATCTGGGGTAGAGTGGCACTGTGCCAGGTCACTAGTAAATATCTGGGGTAGAGTGGCACAGTGCCAGGGCACTAGTAAATGTCTGGGGTAGAGTGGCACAGTGCCAGGTCACTAGTAAATATCTGGGGTAAAGTGGCACAGTGTCAGGTCACTAGTAAATATCTGGGGTAAAGTGGCACAGTGCCAGGTCACTAGTAAATATCTGGGGTAGAGTGGCACTGTGCCAGGTCACTAGTAAATATCTGGGGTAAAGTGGCACTGGGCCAGGTCACTAGTAAATATCTGGGGTAGAGTGGCACTGTGCCAGGTCACTAGTAAATATCTGGGGTAGAGTGGCACTGTGCCAGGTCACTAGTAAATATCTGGGGTAGAGTGGCACAGTGCCAGGTCACTAGTAAATATCTGGGGTAGAGTGGCACAGTGCCAGGTCACTAGTAAATATCTGGGGTAGAGTGGCACAGTGCCAGGTCACTAGTAAATATCTGGGGTAAAGTGGCACAGTGTCAGGTCACTAGTAAATATCTGGGGTAAAGTGGCACAGTGCCAGGTCACTAGTAAATATCTGGGGTAGAGTGGCACTGTGCCAGGTCACTAGTAAATATCTGGGGTAGAGTGGCACTGTGCCAGGTCACTAGTAAATATCTGGGGTAAAGTGGCACAGTGCCAGGTCACTAGTAAATATCTGGGGTAGAGTGGCACTGTGCCAGGTCACTGGTAAATATCTTGGGTAAAGTGGCACAATGCCAGGTCACTAGTAAATATCTGGGGTAGAGTGGCACTGTGCCAGGTCACTAGTAAATATCTGGGGTAGAGTGGCACAGTGCCAGGTCACTAGTAAATATCTGGGGTAGAGTGGCACTGTGCCAGGTCACTATTAAATATCTGGGGTAAAGTGGCACAGTGCCAGGTCACTAGTAAATATCTGGGGTAAAGTGGCACAGTGCCAGGTCACTAGTAAATATCTGGGGTAAAGTGGCACAGTGCCAGGTTACCAGGAAATAACTGTAGTAAAGTGGCAATGTACCAGATCACCAAAAATGGATATAGCAAAGTGGCACTGTGCCTGTTTGTGAAGGAATAGATAATTAGCTATCTTAATTGACTGTTGGAGAGTCCACAGCGCCACTTTACCCCTCACTAAATGCACAGAGTGCGTGCACTGAGTCTAGTTTCTTAATTTCGAAATTTGACCCTGCCATGTAGGGTATCTGGTGACAGCTCCCGTCATCAGGATTTCATAGGTACCACATTGGCCGTCGTAGGTACTTGCATTCAGAAATTACATCAATGTTTTTTTTATTAATGCATTAGATACATCTGCATTTGTGCAGCTACCCTAGACTATATGAAGGGGGAGTACAGTGTGTCAAAAAGCTAGTTACGTGATGCTAAAAAATCCCCATCACACAGGATGGTTAGTCATACAGAGGCATGTAATCAGTAGTCTGCGCTGGCTGACTCTGGGTGCATTACGAGGATATCATCAACACGAGTGAATAAGGTAGCAGTGATACTAAAAGTCCCCTTCTAGCAGGATGGATAGTCATACAGGGCCATATATTCAGTAGCCTGCACTGGCAAATTTTGGGTACACTATAAGGATATCTTCAAAAACACGAGAGTGAATAAAGTAATTACAAAGCTCCAGGTACCTCATGCCAACGGGTCTAAAAGGTCTAATAACTGGGCATTCGGTGAGGTAGTGTCGGAGATCGTGCCGCAGTTCCTGCTCACAGAGTTTGCAACTGGAGTGCTCAGGATTGGGATATCCGTCACCTGCTACAGGTAACGGTAACCCAACCTGATCCTAGCAACCACTGTGTCGCACAGTCTGGTCGACGTTTTGTGCTGCCCATAGATATAGGTGTTAGATCTGAACAGATCATAGCTTTTTATACTAGTGCTTTCAGGTCGTTGGGAGTCAGTAATTGCTTTATCAGACCTGAGTGTTTGGACCAATACAGTTTTGACAAACGAGATGGGGACACCTAGATCTAATTCAACTTCATCATTGTTACATGCTAATTTGGCTGCATGGTCTGTCGCATTATGATCTAGGTAATCTTGAGATGATTTCGGGGCTTAGTGTCCCCGCGGCCCGGTCCTTGACCTGGCCTCCAGCCCCAGGAAGCAGCCCGTGACAGCTGACTAACTCCCAGGTACCTATTTACTAATAGGTAACAGGGGCATGAGGGTGAAACAAACTCTGCCCATTGTTTCTCGCCGGCGCACAGGATCGAACCTGGGACAACAAAATCACACGTCCAGTGTTCTGTCCGCTCAGCCACCGGCTCCACATGATTAGTTATGTTTGTTTGATGGTATCCATACGAAGGAGATTCGAGACCCTTTGTTCTGTGCAGCGATTAGGTCATTAATAATTGGTAGTATCAGGTTCTTGCTGTCGATCTTCCAGGAGAAGTTTTCGATTGCTTGAAGAGCAGACTTTGAATCACAAAATATTATTCCTCCTAGGAATAGTAGCTAGTTGTAGTGCCGCTAGTTCTGCTTGTGTGGAGGTCAGCCAGTTGTTTAACCTGACACTTACAGTCTTTGTGCAAATATTATTTCTACTAGCTGTACCCGGCCACAGCAACCTTTTCCTTGTCGCCCAGTCCTCCCCACAATTCGCCCTCCCCTTCCCCTCGCCTTCCCAACCATTCCTCACTCCCACGTCCCTTTGTCCTCCCAACCATTTCCAATTCCCCGGTCCCCTCGTCCTCCCCGCCATTTCCTCCCTCCCCCATCCCTATATCCTCCCCACCATTCCCCTCGTCCTCCTAACAATTCCTCACTACACCGTCTCCTCGTCCTCCCCACCATCTCCCACTCCCCCCGTCCCCTAGTCCTCCCTGTCATTTCCCCCTCCCCTGTTCCCTCGTCCTCCGCACCATCCCCAACACTGCTGTCCCCTTGTCCTTTCCACCATTCTCCATTCCCCTGCCCCCTCGTCCCCACTATCCCCAACTCCCACGTCCCCCTCGTTCTCCCCACCAGTACTCCCTCCCCTGTCCCATCGTCCACAGTACTATCCTCCACTCCTGTTCCCTCGTCCTCCCCTACCATTCCCAACTCCCTCATCCGATGCATGCCCAAATGATCTGATGTTCCCATCAGAAAATTGGGAACATCAAATGATCTGATGTTCCCATCAGAAAATTGGGAACATCAAATGATCTGATGTTCCCATTACTGAAATATAAGAAAACAATTAAAACACGAAATGAAAAACAATGAAAAATTAAACCAAAACTACACTCATGAAATGAACGATATGGTAAAGAAAAAAGCTCAATTTCATCGCAATGTCACAAAATAATTAAATCAAAATGAAAATAATTCGAAATCTGTGAAAATTCAATTTATCAATGAAATTGGAAACATTGAAATGGTATCATAACATATTTAGTATAGCGTGAGTTGCTCTTACGTGCAACAAATGGCGCTTTTTTTTAAAAAAAAAAAAAGCATGTTTTAACCTATCACAGGTGTGGCATCTATACTTATACTCCCGAAATGAACGGTATGGTAAACAACACACCTCAATTCCAACGCAATGTCACACAAAATAATTAAATCTAAATTAAAATAAATCAAAGTCTGTGAAAATTCAATTTATCAATGTAATCGGAAACATTGAAATGGAATTCATAATATATTTAGTATATCGTGTGTGTTTCTATTACGTGCAGCAGATGGTGCTGTTTGTAAAAAAAAAACATGTTTTTACCTGGGTGGCATTTATATAGAAGGTCTATAAAAACACGCGCATATTCAAATGGAACGTTGTGTCAGAATTTCAAAGCAATCGGTGAAGAACTTTGGGAGATTACAGCATCTGTTGCTCTTACGTCCAACAGATGTCGATGTTTTTTAAAAAAAACTAGTTTTTTTTCCTGTCACAGGTGAGGCATGTACATAGTAGATATATAAAAACACACGCCTATTCAAATGCAACGTTGTGTGAAAATTTCAAAGCAATCGATGAAGAACTTTCGGAGATTAGCGATTTTGAACAAACGAACATTTACATTTTTATTTATATAGACTAGCTGTACCCGGCCATGCATTGCTGTGGCTCAGCAACGCATGTGCGTTGCTGAGCCACAGCAACCTTCCCTGTCCTCCAGTCCTCCCCACCATTCCCTCCTAACCCGTTTCCTCGGCCTCCCAACCATTCCCCACTCCACCATCCCCTCTTTCTTCCCACCATGCGCCACTCCCGTCCCTTTGTCCTCCTCACCATTCTCCCTTCCTCAATCCCGTCGTCCCCCACCATCTCAAACTCTCCCATCCTCTCGTCCTTCCCCACAATTATCCCCTCCCTTGTCCCCTCGTCTTCCCCACCATCTCTCACTTTCGTCCCCTCGTCATCCCCACCATTTCCCACTCCTTGTCCGATGCCTTCCCAAATGGTCTGATGTTCCCATCAGAAAATTGGGAACATCAAGTGATCTGATGTTCCCATCACTGAAATATAAGAAAACAGTTAAAAAAGGAAATTAAAATATGAAAAAAAAAAAAAAATAAACTATACTAACGAAATCAACGGTCTGGTAAACAACACAGCTCAATTCCAACACAATTCATACAAAAAAATTAAATCAGAATTTATGAAAATTCAATTTATCAATGCAATCAGAAACAGTGAAATGGAATTGCAACATATTTAGAATAGCATGTGTGATGCACCTACATGCAACAGATGGCGCTGTTTTTCAAGAAAAGCATAGTTTTATATGTCACAAATGTGGCATCTAAACTTATACTTACGAAATGAACGGTATGATAAACAACACAGCTCAATTCCAACACAATGTTACACAAAATAATTCAATAACAAATAAAATAAATCGAAATCTATGAAAATAAATGTTATCAATGCAATCGGAAACATTGAAATGGAATTCGTGACATCTTTAGTATAGCGTGCATGTTGCTATTATGTGCAACAGACTGTGCTGTTTTTAAAAAACGCATGTTTTTACCTGTCACAGGTGTGACATTTATATAACAATATGTATTTAAAAAGATGCGCCTATTCGAATGCAACGTTGTGTCAAAATTTCAAAGCAATCGGTAAAGAGGTTTCGAATATTTCCCTCACATGAAAAACACAGTTTTTCAGAAAAAGCATGTTATTTTACCGTCACAGACGTGACATCTATATAGTACGTATATAAAAGCCTGGTCGGATGCGAATGGAACGTTGTGTGAAAATTACAAAGCAATCGGTAAAGAACTTTCGGAGATTAGCGATTTTGAACAAACGAACATTCCCATTTTTATTTATATAGACTAGCCAGATGATGGTGTTCTTCTAGGGGGCAGGCTGCTTATACTGGCAGTACTTGCATATTGCTGAAGCAGCATGTCGGCATAGTCTACAGGTGAATGGTGATCAAGTTGACGACTGCTAGGATGAGAAATCTATTTAATTTTATTCCACCTTTGAGATGAGGATGTGCATGATTGATGCCTTGCAAAAACTGTTCCCAGTGCTGGTTATACACCTGTTCCTTTAGCTTTCTAAACTCTCGGCTGGCCTTAAGAAATATGTTGAGGGTGTCAGCTGTTTTATGTGATTTATACTGCTCAGCTAGGAATAGAACTCTGTCATGCAGGGGCTTAAGGCATGAGTCAGTGAACCACCTCTGTCCCTTCCTCACTGTTTTGGGTCTTGTGGATTTTACAATATTGTCATAAAAAAGGGGTTACTTCAGTGACCAGGTCCTCATATAATGCATTGACAGTTGTAAAACAGAAAGTGTTATACCATGCAGGAATACGGAATTTGAAGTGCATGTGTAAATTTTCTGGGATATTAATTTTTTTTCAAAGCTTAGGGGTTTGACATTATTGATGGTGTATGAACTGAATATGGCAAAGTGATCACTAACTAATTCGTGAACAATTGATCCTCCGACAACATTATCGATGAGACCGTGACCAATGACATAATCAAGCCTGCCACTCATGAGGTGTGTGACGTTAGAGGAGTCAAAGTTGAATACAGACATGTTATTGTCTCTTAAATATTTCACAAAGACCCTGCCATTCATGTTTGTTTTGGTGTCACCCAGGCTAGTCCAGGTGTCTAGCATTAAAATCACCCATGACAATGGATTGAGAGCTGGTGGTGATTTTTGGAAGAGAAGCTTCCACCATTTGATCGCACCTTACATAGACATTAACTAAGTTAATAAAGTCGGTCGTTGTAGCAATCTAAACCTGCTGATAATGAGTCGTCACTTTTGTCGTTTAACATATTTACACACTATGTTACTTTTAACATACGTCAAGATACCGACATCATGTGAATCAACATTTGAGAAAGTTACATAAGTTACGTGATGATGGGTGGGATGAGAGTGGTACTGGAGGTTGAGATGGTTGGCATGAGAGTGGTGTAAGGGGATGGTTCACCAGCTCACTTACAATAGTGCTCTTATGCCTGTGGAGGCCAGTACACTTGCTAAGTGCACTTGTTAAGTGCGCGGACCTAAGTTTGGTAGCCTTTACCCGAAACATCTTGTGTTTGGGCTCATGGGAGAGCCCCAGTCATCAGCATTCCAAAAATGTTACCCCTGGCCGGGGTAGCACGTCTGTGGACAGAAATATAACAATAGCATCTTTTCATTGTAAGCTTGGAGGGACTCAAGATTTGCGCGGGAATCTTGGGAGGCCTGGGACAGCGTGGGCGAGCGTGGGCCTCCCGCTAGCTCCAGCATTGTCGTCATGGCAACGGCAGGCGTCCAGCTTGAGCCGCCATGTTGGTCGGCCATTTAGGAGTGCCCTAGGGTCATGGTACACCGTCTCTGATTGGTTGAGAGGGGTAGGCCGCTGTGTGCCTCCCTCTGATTGGTTCTTTTGAGGCAGAGCCCGGGAAGCCGGTGTTCCTGCCCCAAGACATAATTCCGTTCCAGTCACCACCACAGCCTGACGTCTCTCTTGCCCATTTGGCCAAATTGGGTAAGACGACGTCGTGATGACTGTCGCCTCAGCTCCTCCACTGCCGCCCCCACCAAGACCACCAGCTGCACAGACAGAATCCAGCTGGAATCCTCGTTGAAGGGTAAATAGATAGGGAACGAGTGAGAGAAATCTTGGATCGTGGGTAATTTGCATACGAGGAGCAACAGACTCGTGGGTCCCCACTCCAGTGGTTATAGACGTTCTAATTCCTGCTAGTGCTTTGTAGCAGTCGAGGGGAACGGGGAAATTCGTGCCAAGTGTTCAGGGGGCAGTTTTCTCATAGAAATTCGTGGAAATCTCAAGTCAGTGTTTTGGTGCCAAAGTGATGGGAGTACTACGCTTGCTCGGGAGGGGGTAGGCTGCCACAGTCTACCATCCGCCACCTAGCGCGCCGCCACCTACACCACCTACCGCCACCTAGCCCGCCGCCACCTACACCACCTACCGCCACCTAGTGCGCCGCCACCTACACCACCTACCGCCACCTAGCGCGCCGCTACCTACCACCACCTAGCGCGCCGCCACCTACACCACCTACCGCCACCTAGCGCGCCGCCACCTACGCCACCTACCGGGCCGTGAGCCAGCCACCCGCCAGCAGGGTGCCTGAAGTACCGGCACTTGATTGACTGTGGGAAGAGAACCGTCATTTTAGAATAACGTAAACGTGGTGATTAGCGTTCTTAATCACCTGAATTGGTCTGAGTATGGAAGCCTCGAACGGAATTCAGACCTTAATGTAAATTACTGAGCCAGTGTGAAAGGTTGCGTATTTAATTGATTAATTATTGATCTTGAGGATAGTAATTAATGACTCTAAGGGTAATCACGAGTGATTACCGTTCTCTTATCACTTTGGACATTGTAAATCAGAATTTACCATCGTTGAGTGATAGTAACCGATAACGTAAAATAACGTAAATTAACGTAACTAGTAAAGATATTAATCAGCTGTCTGGAAGAACAGGGATTAATGGGATTTACTCACTGGATGCTCGACAGGTAGAGTATTTATATAATTTCCGCGTTACTATGGACAGTTGAAAGAGTTAATAAGTTAACGTAAATGTTACCTTGTTATTAACGTAAATGTTACTTTGTCATTAACGTAAATCAATTGTTATTGATTGTTGATCGTCCGTGGGACGGAGTGTTAACGTAAAGATTAATTCGAGGAAGGGTTGATGGAGTTGCCAGTGAACCCATTAGTCATTGTTGTGTCATTGACAGGCTTCTGATTTGAGTGCATTGCAACCGCTAGTGCAGGTGTAGACTGCACAGAGGCGTAGAACAGTTAGGAGGTTACTGGAGACGTGTCTCAGAACCCACTGTGTCATAGTTGCAGGTGTGATTATAGATCTGTTATTGCTTGCTTGTTTGATTCCTCTGTGTTCACGCCTTATGTTTGAGTTAGTTCATTATGCAGTCCGAGGGGCTGGTGTCTAGCTGTCATTGATAGTGTCACAGGAAGGATCTCGAGTAACGTCATTGATATTTCTTTTGTTTTTGTTGTAGTAGTTAGTACTTTATTGAATAAACTAAGTTGTTATGGTTAACACTGTCTTTTCGTTACACCCCACACATTTATATGGTACTGTAAGTGTACTGTCACACTCGAATATTAAATTGAGATTGATTCTTGAGTTTTGGACCAAATATACGGCACCACACCTACTCGTGAGGTGCCGTATATTTGGTCCAAAACTCAAGAATCCTGGAGCCCAGGACCTCTTCGTTAGATTCGCTTCGGGGAATGGCGAAGGTCGACGGCCGATAGTGGCGGGGATTTAAACTTTTTGGGGTCTCGGCGTTCGCCTAGTCAATTGTTCATAAATGGTCCCAGAGTGAGGAATGAGCTGCTTACTACACTGGTGTGTTAGCTAAGCAAGTCCTTCCTCAGGCGACCTAATTGAATATCACGTCAGGAATAAAGGTTAAAAGAATTAAAGAATTTTTTTTAGAAATTTTCAGAGCTCAATTGCTAACAATTCCATATTACATATTCTCAAACTCTCACAAGTGGTACTGGAGGTGGTGTTAGCTGGGATGAGTGGTACTGGAGGTGGTGATGGTTGGGATGAGAGTGGTACTGGAGGTACTGGAAGTGGTGTTAGCTGGGATGAGAATGGTACTGGAGGTGGTGTTAGCTGGGATGAGAGTGGTACTGGAGGTGGTGTTAGCTGGGATGAGAGTGGTACTGGAGGTGGTGTTAGCTGGGATGAGAGTGGTACTGGAGGTGGTGTTAGCTGGGATGAGAGTGGTACTGGAGGTGGTGTTAGCTGGGATGAGTGGTACTGGAGGTGGTGATGGTTGGGATGAGAGTGGTACTGGAGGTACTGGAAGTGGTGTTAGCTGGGATGAGAATGGTACTGGAGGTGGTGTTAGCTGGGATGAGAGTGGTACTGGAGGTGGTGTTAGCTGGGATGAGAGTGGTACTGGAGGTGGTGTTAGCTGGGATGAGAGTGGTACTGGAGGTGGTGTTAGCTGGGATGAGAGTGGTACTGGAGGTGGTGTTAGCTGGGATGAGTGGTACTGGAGGTGGTGATAGTTGGGATGAGAGTGGTACTGGAGGTACTGGAAGTGGTGTTAGCTGGGATGAGATTGGTACTGGAGGTGGTGTTAGCTGGGATGAGAGTGGTACTGGAGGTGGTGTTAGCTGGGATGAGAGTGGTACTGGAGGTGGTGTTAGCTGGGATGAGAGTGGTACTGGAGGTGGTGTTAGCTGGGATGAGAGTGGTACTGGAGGTGGTGTTAGCTGGGATGAGTGGTACTGGAGGTGGTGATGGTTGGGATGAGAGTGGTACTGGAGGTGGTGTTAGCTGGGATGAGAATGGTACTGGAGGTGGTGTTAGCTGGGATGAGTGGTACTGGAGGTGGTGATGGTTGGGATGAGAGTGGTACTGGAGGTGGTGTTAGCAGGGATGAGAATGGTACTGGAGGTGGTGTTAGCTGGGATGAGAGTGGTACTGGAGGTGGTGTTAGCTGGGGTGAGAGTGGTACTGGAGGTGGTGTTAGCTGGGATGAGAGTGGTACTGGAGGTGGTGTTAGCTGGGATGAGAGTGGTACTGGAGGTGGTGTTAGCTGGGATGAGTGGTACTGGAGGTGGTGATGGTTGGGATGAGAGTGGTACTGGAGGTGGTGTTAGCTGAGATGAGAATGGTACTGGAGGTGGTGTTAGCTGGGATGAGAGTGGTACTGGAGGTGGTGTTAGCTGGGATGAGAGTGGTACTGGAGGTGGTGTTAGCTGGGATGAGAGTGGTACTGGAGGTGGTGTTAGCTGGGATGAGAGTGGTACTGGAGGTGGTGTTAGCTGGGATGAGAGTGGTACTGGAGGTGGTGTTAGCTGGGGTGAGAGTGGTACTGGAGGTGGTGTTAGCTGGGATGAGAGTGGTACTGGAGGTGTTGTTAGCTGGGATGAGAATGGTACTGGAGGTGGTGTTAGCTGGGTTGAGAGTGGTGCTGGAGGTGGTGTTAGCTGGGATGAGAGTGGTACTGGAGGTGGTGTTAGCTGGGATGAGAGTGGTACTGGAGGTGGTGTTAGCTGGGATGAGAGTGGTACTGGAGGTGGTGTTAGCTGGGATGAGAGTGGTACTAGAGGTGGTGTTAGCTGGGATGAGAGTGGTACTGGAGGTGGTGTTAGCTGGGATGAGAGTGGTACTGGAGGTGGTGTTAGCTGGGATGAGAGTGGTACTGGAGGTGGTGTTAGCTGGGATGAGAGTGGTACTGGAGGTGGTGTTAGCTGGGATGAGAATGGTACTGGAGGTGGTGTTAGCTGGGATGAGAATGGTACTGGAGGTGGTGTTAGCTGGGATGAGAGTGGTACTGGAGGTGGTGTTAGCTGGGGTGAGAGTGGTACTGGAGGTGGTGTTAGCTGGGATGAGAGTGGTACTGGAGGAGGTGTTAGCTGGGATGAGAGTGGTACTGGAGGTGGTGTTAGCTGGGATGAGAATGGTACTGGAGGTGGTGTTAGCTGGGATGAGAATGGTACTGGAGGTGGTGTTAGCTGGGATGAGAGTGGTACTGGAGGTGGTAATGGTTGGAATGAGAGTGGTACTGGAGGTGGTGTTGGTTGGAATGAGAGTGGTACTGGAGGTGGTGTTAGCTGGGGTGAGAGTGGTACTGGAGGTGGTGTTAGCTGGGATGAGAGTGGAACTGGAGGTGGTGTTAGCTGGGATGAGAGTGGTACTGGAAGTGGTGTTAGCTGGGATGAGAATGGTGCTGGAGGTGGTGTTAGCTGGGATGAGAGTGGTACTGGAGGTGGTGTTAGCTGGGATGAGAGTGGTACTGGAGGTGGTGTTAGCTGGGATGAGAGTGGTACTGGAGGTGGTGTTAGCTGGGATGAGAGTGGTACTGGAGGTAGTGTTAGCTGGGATGAGAGTGGTACTGGAGGTGGTGTTAGCTGGGATGAGAGTGGTACTGGAGGTGTTGTTAGCTGGGATGAGAGTGGTACTGGAGGTGGTGTTTGCTGGGATGAGAGTGGTACTGGAGATGGTGTTAGCTGGGATGAGAGTGGTACTGGAGGTGGTGTTAGCTGGGATGAGTGGTACTGGAGGTGGTGTTGGTTGGGATGAGAGTGGTACTGGAGGTGGTGTTGATTGGGATGAGAGTGGTACTGGAGGTGGTGTTGATTGGGATGAGAGTGGTACTGGAGGTGGTGTTGGTTGGGATGAGAGTTGTACTGGAGGTGGTGTTGATTGGGATGAGAGTGGTACTGGAGGTGGTGTTGATTGGGATGAGAGTGGTACTGGAGGTGGTGTTAGCTGGGATGAGTGGTACTGGAGGTGGTGTTAGCTGGGATGAGTGGTACTGGAGGTGGTGTTGGTTGGGATGAGAGTGGTACTGGAGGTGGTGTTAGCTGGGATGAGTGGTACTGGAGGTGGTGTTGGTTGGGATGAGAGTGGTACTGGAGGTGGTGTTAGCTGGGATGAGTGGTAATGGAGGTGGTGATGGTTGGGATGAGAGTGGTACTGGAGGTACTGGAAGTGGTGTTAGCTGGGATGAGAATGGTACTGGAGGTGGTGTTAGCTGGGATGAGAGTGGTACTGGAGGTGGTGTTAGCTGGGATGAGAGTGGTACTGGAGGTGGTGTTAGCTGGGATGAGAGTGGTACTGGAGGTGGTGTTAGCTGGGATGAGAGTGGTACTGGAGGTGGTGTTAGCTGGGATGAGTGGTACTGGAGGTGGTGATGGTTGGGATGAGAGTGGTACTGGAGGTACTGGAAGTGGTGTTAGCTGGGATGAGAATGGTACTGGAGGTGGTGTTAGCTGGGATGAGAGTGGTACTGGAGGTGGTGTTAGCTGGGATGAGAGTGGTACTGGAGGTGGTGTTAGCTGGGATGAGAGTGGTACTGGAGGTGGTGTTAGCTGGGATGAGAGTGGTACTGGAGGTGGTGTTAGCTGGGATGAGTGGTACTGGAGGTGGTGATGGTTGGGATGAGAGTGGTACTGGAGGTGGTGTTAGCTGGGATGAGAATGGTACTGGAGGTGGTGTTAGCTGGGATGAGTGGTACTGGAGGTGGTGATGGTTGGGATGAGAGTGGTACTGGAGGTGGTGTTAGCAGGGATGAGAATGGTACTGGAGGTGGTGTTAGCTGGGATGAGAGTGGTACTGGAGGTGGTGTTAGCTGGGGTGAGAGTGGTACTGGAGGTGGTGTTAGCTGGGATGAGAGTGGTACTGGAGGTGGTGTTAGCTGGGATGAGAGTGGTACTGGAGGTGGTGTTAGCTGGGATGAGTGGTACTGGAGGTGGTGATGGTTGGGATGAGAGTGGTACTGGAGGTGGTGTTAGCTGGGATGAGAATGGTACTGGAGGTGGTGTTAGCTGGGATGAGAGTGGTACTGGAGGTGGTGTTAGCTGGGATGAGAGTGGTACTGGAGGTGGTGTTAGCTGGGATGAGAGTGGTACTGGAGGTGGTGTTAGCTGGGATGAGAGTGGTACTGGAGGTGGTGTTAGCTGGGATGAGAGTGGTACTGGAGGTGGTGTTAGCTGGGGTGAGAGTGGTACTGGAGGTGGTGTTAGCTGGGATGAGAGTGGTACTGGCGGTGTTGTTAGCTGGGATGAGAATGGTACTGGAGGTGGTGTTAGCTGGGTTGAGAGTGGTGCTGGAGGTGGTGTTAGCTGGGATGAGAGTGGTACTGGAGGTGGTGTTAGCTGGGATGAGAGTGGTACTGGAGGTGGTGTTAGCTGGGATGAGAGTGGTACTGGAGGTGGTGTTAGCTGGGATGAGAGTGGTACTAGAGGTGGTGTTAGCTGGGATGAGAGTGGTACTGGAGGTGGTGTTAGCTGGGATGAGAGTGGTACTGGAGGTGGTGTTAGCTGGGATGAGAGTGGTACTGGAGGTGGTGTTAGCTGGGATGAGAGTGGTACTGGAGGTGGTGTTAGCTGGGATGAGAATGGTACTGGAGGTGGTGTTAGCTGGGATGAGAATGGTACTGGAGGTGGTGTTAGCTGGGATGAGAGTGGTACTGGAGGTGGTGTTAGCTGGGGTGAGAGTGGTACTGGAGGTGGTGTTAGCTGGGATGAGAGTGGTACTGGAGGTGGTGTTAGCTGGGATGAGAGTGGTACTGGAGGTGGTGTTAGCTGGGATGAGAATGGTACTGGAGGTGGTGTTAGCTGGGATGAGAATGGTACTGGAGGTGGTGTTAGCTGGGATGAGAGTGGTACTAGAGGTGGTAATGGTTGGAATGAGAGTGGTACTGGAGGTGGTGTTGGTTGGAATGAGAGTGGTACTGGAGGTGGTGTTAGCTGGGGTGAGAGTGGTACTGGAGGTGGTGTTAGCTGGGATGAGAGTGGAACTGGAGGTGGTGTTAGCTGGGATGAGAGTGGTACTGGAAGATGTGTTAGCTGGGATGAGAATGGTACTGGAGGTGGTGTTAGCTGGGATGAGAGTGGTACTGGAGGTGGTGTTAGCTGGGATGAGAGTGGTACTGGAGGTGGTGTTAGCTGGGATGAGAGTGGTACTGGAGGTGGTGTTAGCTGGGATGAGAGTGGTTCTGGAGGTAGTGTTAGCTGGGATGAGAGTGGTACTGGAGGTGGTGTTAGCTGGAATGAGAGTGGTACTGGAGGTGGTGTTAGCTGGGATGAGAATGGTACTGGAGGTGGTGTTAGCTGGGTTGAGAGTGGTACTGGAGGTGGTGTTGGTTGGAATGAGAGTGGTACTGGAGGTGGTGTTAGTTGGAATGAGAGTGGTACTGGAGGTGGTGTTAGCTGGGGTGAGAGTGGTACTGGAGGTGGTGTTAGCTGGGATGAGAGTGGTACTGGAGGTGTTGTTAGCTGGGATGAGAGTGGTACTGGAGGTGGTGTTTGCTGGGATGAGAGTGGTACTGGAGATGGTGTTAGCTGGGATGAGAGTGGTACTGGAGGTGGTGTTAGCTGGGATGAGAATGGTACTGGAGGTGGTGTTAGCTGGGATGAGAATGGTACTGGAGGTGGTGTTAGCTGGGATGAGAGTGGTACTGGAGGTGGTGTTAGCTGGGATGAGTGGTACTGGAGGTGGTGTTAGCTGGGATGAGTGGTACTGGAGGTGGTGTTGGTTGGGATGAGAGTGGTACTGGAGGTGGTGTTGATTGGGATGAGAGTGGTACTGGAGGTGGTGTTGATTGGGATGAGAGTGGTACTGGAGGTGGTGTTGGTTGGGATGAGAGTTGTACTGGAGGTGGTGTTGATTGGGATGAGAGTGGTACTGGAGGTGGTGTTGATTGGGATGAGAGTGGTACTGGAGGTGGTGTTAGCTGGGATGAGTGGTACTGGAGGTGGTGTTAGCTGGGATGAGTGGTACTGGAGGTGGTGTTGGTTGGGATGAGAGTGGTACTGGAGGTGGTGTTAGCTGGGATGAGTGGTACTGGAGGTGGTGTTGGTTGGGATGAGAGTGGTACTGGAGGTGGTGTTAGCTGGGATGAGTGGTACTGGAGGTGGTGTTGGTTGGGATGAGAGTGGTACTGGAGGTGGTGTTAGCTGGGATGAGTGGTACTGGAGGTGGTGTTTGTTGGGATGAGAATGGTACTGGAGGTGGTGTTAGCTGGGATGAGTGGTACTGGAGGTGGTGTTAGCTGGGATGAGTGGTACTGGAGGTGGTGTTGGTTGGGATGAGAGTGGTACTGGAGGTGGTGTTAGCTGGGATGAGAATGGTACTGGAGGTGGTGTTAGCTGGGATGAGAATGGTACTGGAGGTGGTGTTAGCTGGGATGAGAGTGGTACTGGAGGTGGTGTTAGCTGGGATGAGAGTGGTACTGGAGGTGGTGTTAGCTGGGATGAGAGTGGTACTGGAGGTGGTGTTAGCTGGGATGAGAGTGGTACTGGAGGTGGTGTTAGCTGGGACGAGAGTGGTACTGGAGGTGGTGTTAGCTGGGATGAGAGTGGTACTGGAGGTGGTGATGGTTGGGATGAGAGTGGTACTGGAGGTGGTGTTAGCTGGGATGAGAGTGGTACTGGAGGTGGTGATGGTTGGGATGAGAGTGGTACTGGAGGTGGTGTTAGCTGGGATGAGAGTGGTACTGGAGGTGGTGTTAGCTGGGATGAGAGTGGTACTGGAGGTGGTGTTAGCTCCGATGAGAGTGGTACTGGAGGTGGTGTTGGTTGGAATGAGAATGGTACTGGAGGTGGTGTTAGCTGAGATGAGAATGGTACTGGAGGTGGTGTTAGCTGGGATGAGAGTGGTACTGGAGGTGGTGTTAGCTGGGATGAGAGTGGTACTGGAGGTGGTGTTGGTTGGGATGAGAATGGTACTGGAGGTGGTGTTAGCTGGGATGAGAATGGTACTGGAGGTGGAGTTAGCTGGGATGAGAGTGGTACTGGAGGTGGTGTTGATTGGGATGAGAGTGGTACTGGAGGTGGTGTTAGCTGGGATGAGAGTGGTACTGGAGGTGGTGTTAGCTGGGATGAGAGTGGTACTGGAGGTGGTGTTAGCTGGGATGAGAATGGTACTGGAGGTGGTGTTAGCTGTGATCAGAATGGTACTGGAGGTGGTGTTAGCTGGGATGAGAGTGGTACTGGAGGTGGTGTTGGTTGGAATGAGAGTGGTACTGGAGGTGGTGTTGGTTGGGATGAGAGTGGTACTGGAGGTGGTGTTGATTGGGATGAGAGTGGTACTGGAGGTGGTGTTGATTGGGATGAGAGTGGTACTGGAGGTGGTGTTGATTGGGATGAGAGTGGTACTGGTGGTGGTGTTAGCTGGGATGAGTGGTACTGGAGGTGGTGTTAGCTGGGATGAGAGTGGTACTGGAGGTGGTGTTGATTGGGATGAGAGTGGTACTGGAGGTGGTGTTGATTGGGATGAGAGTGGTACTGGAGGTGGTGTTAGCTGGGATGAGTGGTACTGGAGGTGGTGTTGGTTGGGATGAGAGTGGTACTGGAGGTGGTGTTAGCTGGGGTGAGAGTGGTACTGGAGGTGGTGTTGGTTGGGATGAGAGTGGTACTGGAGGTGGTGTTAGCTGGGGTGAGAGTGGTACTGGAGGTGTTGTTAGCTGGGATGAGAGTGGCACTGGAGGTGGTGTTGATTGGGATGAGAGTGGTACTGGAGGTGGTGTTGATTGGGATGAGAGTGGTACTGGAGGTGGTGTTGGTTGGGATGAGTGTGGTACTGGAGGTGGTGTTAGCTGGGGTGAGAGTGGTACTGGAGGTGGTGTTGGTTGGGATGAGAGTGGTACTGGAGGTGGTGTTGATTGGGATGAGAGTGGTACTGGAGGTGGTGTTGATTGGGATGAGAGTGGTACTGGAGGTGGTGTTAGCTGGGATGAGTGGTACTGGAGGTGGTGTTGGTTGGGATGAGAGTGGTACTGGAGGTGGTGTTAGCTGGGGTGAGAGTGGTACTGGAGGTGGTGTTGGTTGGGATGAGAGTGGTACTGGAGGTGGTGTTAGCTGGGGTGAGAGTGGTACTGGAGGTGTTGTTAGCTGGGATGAGAGTGGCACTGGAGGTGGTGTTGATTGGGATGAGAGTGGTACTGGAGGTGGTGTTGATTGGGATGAGAGTGGTACTGGAGGTGGTGTTGGTTGGGATGAGTGTGGTACTGGAGGTGGTGTTAGCTGGGGTGAGAGTGGTACTGGAGGTGGTGTTGGTTGGGATGAGAGTGGTACTGGAGGTGGTGTTAGCTGGGATGAGAGTGGTACTGGAGGTGTTGTTAGCTGGGATGAGAGTGGTACTGGAGATGGTGTTAGCTGGGATGAGAGTGGTACTGGAGGTGGTGTTGGTTGGGATGAGAGTGGTACTGGAGGTGGTGTTAGCTGGGATGAGAGTGGTACTGGAGGTGTTGTTAGCTGGGATGAGAGTGGTACTGGAGATGGTGTTAGCTGGGATGAGAGTGGTACTGGAGGTGGTGTTAGCTGGGATGAGAGTGGTACTGGAGGTGGTGTTGGTTGGGATGAGAGTGGTACTGGAGATGGTGTTAGCTGGGATGAGAGTGGTACTGGAGGTGGTGTTGGTTGGGATGAGAGTGGTACTGGAGGTGGTGTTAGCTGGGATGAGAGTGGTACTGGAGGCGTTGTTAGCTGGGATGAGAGTGGTACTGGAGATGGTGTTAGCTGGGATGAGAGTGGTACTGGAGATGGTGTTAGCTGGGATGAGAGTGGTACTGGAGATGCGGCGTTAACACTGTTATCAGTCTCTGGCGGATGCGTTCATATATATGTGTGTGTGGTGAGCTTCCACTCCTCTCAGATGTTATTTAAGACTCCACAGTGTGTTGAGAAACCTGAACCTTTCCTCTGTGTTGTGAATTAACTGATGCCTGAGTTTTTTAACCTTTCCCTGCTATATGGTGGACTGGCAAGTGTGTGACCAGTGTTGTTGTGAAGTTATCAGTGAAGAAAGTGTTAAGTGTAACTTTCCCTGCTGTATGGTGGACTGGCAGGTGTGTGACCAGTGTTGTTGTGAGGTTATCAGTGAAGAAAGTGTTAAGTGTAACTTTCCCTGCTATATAGTGGACTGGCAGGTGTGTGGCCAGTGTTGTACTGAAGTTATCAGTGAAGAAAGTGTTAAGTGTAACTTTCCCTGCTATATGGTGGACTGGCAGGTGTGTGGCCAGTGTTGTTGTGAGGTTATCAGTGAAGAAAGTGTTAAGTGTAACTTTCCCTGCTATATGGTGGACTGTCAGGTGTGTGGACAGTGTTGTACTGAAGTTATGGAGGAAAATATTGTTAAGTGACTCACATATTTATATTTATCGTCATTGTTAAAGTTACTGGCAGTAAATTTATTCAAAATTGTTTTATAATTTACTAGTAGGGACACCCGGTGGAGCCCGGGTCTCTCTGTCTCTCGCTCTCACACAATTAACTGTCTCTCCCCGTTTCTCTTCCCCCCCATCTCTCCCTCTGCCTGCACCTCTCTACCCTCTCTCTCCCTCTATCTCCACCCCTCTACCCCCCCCTCTCTCTCTCCCTCTCTCTCTCTCTTCACATATCTCCCTACCTGCCTCTGTCTCCATCTTTCTCTGTCCTTTGACAACTTTAAAAGTCACATGTTCTCGCAGCTGCGGGCTCGGGATGATGGGAAGAAAATATATGTTAATATTCCTGTGATCAGTCCGTAATCACTGCTTTCAAATTGTTGTTTACCAAGTATTTGTCCGGAGGCCGGAACCCTAATGTTGTGGGGCTGACTGTGTGACTGTGGCGGGCTGTTCTCTCCTGAACTGTGTTGCTGGTTCACAAGGAACATTGTTGCTGGTTCACAAGGAACACTGTTGCTGGTTCAGAAGAAACACTGTTGATGGTTCAGAAGGAACACTGTTCATGGTTCACAAGGAACACTGTTGATGGTTCACAAGGAAGACTGTTGATGGTTCACAAGGAACACTGTTGATGGTTCAGAAGGAAGACTGATGCTAGTTCAGAAGGAAGACTGGTGCTAGTTCACAAGGAAGACTGGTGCTAGGGAAGAATGGGTCCTATGCAGTTCATGTTATTCTTATGTTGTTATATAGTACTATATGAGATACCCCAGATCAGTATCTGTGTCTGTCTCTCTCTCTGCGTGTTTACTTATGTGTCTTCCTCTTTCTCTGTATTGACCTAGTTGTGCTTGTGGGGGTTGAGCTCTGCTCTTTCCGCCCGCCTCTCAACTGTCAATCACTCAACTGTTACTACCTAACTAACTCCCCCCCCCCCACACACACATACACCCAGGCAGCATCCAGCAACAGTCGTCTAACTCCCAAGTACCTATTTACTGCTAGGTAGCCCCCATATACGCCTCTAGGCGGCCACTTTATGTACCTCTAGGCGGACCATTTATGTGCCTCTAGGCGGCCCTTTATGTGCCTCTAGGCGGTCCCTTTATGTGCCTCTAGGCGGTCCCTTTATGTGCCTCTAGGCGGCCCTTTATGTACCTCTAGGCGGCACATTATGTACCTCTAGGCGACCCTTTATGTGCCTCTAGGCGGTCCCTTTATGTGCCTCTAGGCGGTCCCTTTATGTGCCTCTAGGCGGCCCATTATGTGCCTCTAGGCGGCCCTTTATGTGCCTCTAGGCGGTCCCTTTATGTGCCTCTAGGCGGTCCCTTTATGTGCCTCTAGGCGGCCCTTTATGTACCTCTAGGCGGCCCATTATGTACCTCTAGGCGGCCCTTTATGTGCCTCTAGGCGGTCCCTTTATGTGCCTCTAGGCGGTCCCTTTATGTGCCTCTAGGCGGCCCTTTATGTACCTCTAGGCGGCCCTTTATGTGCCTCTAGGCAGCCCTTTATGTGCCTCTAGGCGGTCCCTTTATGTGCCTCTAGGCGGTCCCTTTATGTGCCTCTAGGCGGCCCATTATGTGCCTCTAGGCGGCCCTTTATGTACCTCTAGGCGGTCCCTTTATGTGCCTCTAGGCGGTCCCTTTATGTGCCTCTAGGCGGTCCCTTTATGTGCCTCTAGGCGGCCCATTATGTGCCTCTAGGCGGTCCCTTTATGTGCCTCTAGGCGGTCCCTTTATGTGCCTCTAGGCGGCCCATTATGTGCCTCTAGGCGGCCCTTTATGTGCCTCTAGGCGGTCCCTTTATGTGCCTCTAGGCGGTCCCTTTATGTGCCTCTAGGCGGCCCTTTATGTACCTCTAGGCGGCCCATTATGTACCTCTAGGCGGCCCTTTATGTGCCTCTAGGCGGTCCCTTTATGTGCCTCTAGGCGGTCCCTTTATGTGCCTCTAGGTGGCCCTTTATGTACCTCTAGGTGGCCCTTTATGTGCCTCTAGGCGGCCCCTTTATGTGCCTCTAGGCGGCCCCTTTATGTGCCTCTAGGCGGTCCCTTTATGTGCCTCTAGGCGGTCCCTTTATGTGCCTGTAGGCGGCCCATTATGTGCCTCTAGTCGGTCCCTTTATGTGCCTCTAGGCGGTCCCTTTATGTGCCTCTAGGCGGTCCCTTTATGTGCCTCTAGGCGGCCCATTATGTGCCTCTAGGTGGCCCTTTATGTGCCTCTAGGCGGTCCCTTTATGGGCCTCTAGGCGGTCCCTTTATGTACCTCTAGGCGGCCCCTTTATGTGCCTCTAGGCGGTCCCTTTATGTGCCTCTAGGCGGTCCCTTTATGTGCCTCTAGGCGGCCCATTATGTGCCTCTAGGCGGTCCCTTTATGTGCCTCTAGGCGGCCCCTTTATGTGCCTCTAGGCGGTCCCTTTATGTGCCTCTAGGCGGTCCCTTTATGTGCCTCTAGGCGGCCCTTTATGTGCCTCTAGGCGGACCATTTATGTGCCTCTAGGCGGCCCATTATGTGCCTCTAGGCGGCCCTTTATGTGCCTCTAGGCGGCCCATTATGTACCTCTAGGCGGCCCTTTATGTGCCTCTAGGCGGCCCTTTATGTACCTCTAGGCGGTCCCTTTATGTGCCTCTAGGCGGTCCCTTTATGTGCCTCTAGGCGGTCCCTTTATGTGCCTCTAGGCGGTCCCTTTATGTGCCTTTAGGCGGTCCCTTTATGTGCCTCTAGGCGGCCCATTATGTGCCTCTAGGCGGCCCTTTATGTGCCTCTAGGCGGTCCCTTTATGTGCCTCTAGGCGGCCCATTATGTACCTCTAGGCGGCCCTTTATGTGCCTCTAGGCGGCCCTTTATGTGCCTCTAGGCGGTCCCTTTATGTGCCTCTAGGCGGTCCCTTTATGTGCCTCTAGGCGGTCCCTTTATGTGCCTCTAGGCGGTCCCTTTATGTGCCTCTAGGCGGCCCATTATGTGCCTCTAGGCGGTCCCTTTATGTGCCTCTAGGCGGCCAATTATGTGCCTCTAGGCGGTCCCTTTATGTGCCTCTAGGCGGTCCCTTTATGTGCCTCTAGGCGGTCCCTTTATGTGCCTCTAGGTGGCCCTTTATGTGCCTCTAGGCGGACCATTTATGTGCCTCTAGGCGGCCCATTATGTGCCTCTAGGCGGCCCTTTATGTACCTCTAGGCGGTCCCTTTATGTGCCTCTAGGCAGCCCTTTATGTGCCTCTAGGCGGCCCCTTTATGTGCCTCTAGGCGGTCCCTTTATGTGCCTCTAGGCAACCCTTTATGTACCTCTAGGCGGACCATTTATGTGCCTCTAGGCGGCCCTTTATGTGCCTCTAGGCGGCCCTTTATGTGCCTCTAGGCGGACCATTTATGTGCCTCTAGGCGGTCCCTTTATGTGCCTCTAGGCGGTCCCTTTATGTGCCACTAGGCGGCCCCTTTATGTGCCTCTAGGCGGTCCCTTTATGTGCCTCTAGGCGGCCCCTTTATGCGCCTCTAGGCGGTCCCTTTATGTGCCTCTAGGCGGTCCCTTTATGTGCCTCTAGGCGGCCCCTTTATGCGCCTCTAGGCGGTCCCTTTATGTGCCTCTAGGCGGCCCCTTTATGTGCCTCTAGGCAGTTCCTTTATGTGCCTCTAGGCGGTCCCTTTATGTGCCTCTAGGCGGCCCTTTATGTGCCTCTAGGCGGTCCCTTTATGTGCCTCTAGGCGGTCCCTTTATGTGCCTCTAGGCGGCCCCTTTATGTACCTCTAGGCGGTCCCTTTATGTGCCTCTAGGCGGCCCCTTTTTGCGCCTCTAGGCGGTCCCTTTATGTGCCTCTAGGCGGCCCATTATGTGCCTCTAGGCGGTCCCTTTATGTGCCTCTAGGCGGTCCCTTTATGTGCCTCTAGGCGGCCCATTATGTGCCTCTAGGCGGCCCTTTATGTGCCTCTAGGCGGCCCATTATGTGCCTCTAGGCGGTCCCTTTATGTGCCTCTAGGCGGCCCTTTATGTGCCTCTAGGCGGTTCCTTTATGTGCCTCAAGGCGGTCCCTTTATGTGCCTCTAGGCGGTCCCTTTATGTGCCTCTAGGCGGCCCTTTATGTGCCTCTAGGCGGTCCCTTTATGTGCCTCTAGGCGGCCCTTTATGTGCCTCTAGGCGGTCCCTTTATGTGCTTCTAGACGGCCCATTATGTGCCTCTAGGTGGCCCTTTATGTGCCTCTAGGCGGTCCCTTTATGTGCCTCTAGGCGGTCCCTTTATGTGCCTCTAGGCGGCCCTTTATGTGCCTCTAGGCGGTCCCTTTATGTGCCTCTAGGCGGTCCCTTTATGTGCCTCTAGGCGGTCCCTTTATGTGCCTCTAGGCGGCCCATTATGTGCCTCTAGGCGGTCCCTTTATGTGCCTCTAGGCAGCCCTTTATGCACCAAAAGGCGGCCATTTATGTGCCTATAGGCGGCCCTTTATATGCCTCTTGACGGCCCTTTATGCACCTCCAGGAGACTCTTTATGCACCTTTTCTCGGCCCTTTATATACTTGTATGCGGCCCATTATGTCCCTCTAGACGGCCCCTTTATGTATCTCTAGGTGGCCCTTTATGTATCTCTAGGTGGCCCTTTATGTACCTCTAAGCGGCCCCTTTATGCACCTCTAGGCGGCGTTTTATGTACCTCTAGGCGGCCCCTTTATGTGCCTGTAGGCGGCACCTTTATGTACCTCTAGGCGGCTCCTTTATGTGCCTGTAGGCGGCCCCTTTATGTACCTCTAGGCGGCCCTTTATGTACCTCTAGGCGGCCCCTTTATGTGCCTGTAGGCGGCCCCTTTATGTGCCTGTAGGCGGCCCCTTTATGTGCCTGTAGGCGGCCTCTTTATGTGCCTGTAGGCGGCCCCTTTATGTACCTCTAGGCGGCCCCTTTATGTGCCTCTAGGTGGCCCCTTTATGTGCCTCTAGGTGGCCCCTTTATGTGCCTGTAGGCGGCCCCTTTATGTGCCTGTAGGCGGCCCCTTTATGTGCCTCTAGGTGGCCCCTTTATGTGCCTCTAGGTGGCCCCTTTATGTGCCTCTAGGTGGCCCCTTTATGTGCCTCTAGGTGGCCCCTTTATGTACCTCTAGGTGGCCCCTTTATGTGCCTCTAGGCGGCCCCTTTATGTGCCTCTAGGTGGCCCCTTTATGTACCTCTAGGTGGCCCCTTTATGTGCCTCTAGGTGGCCCCTTTATGTGCCTCTAGGCGGCCCCTTTATGTACCTCTAGGCGGCCCCTTTATGCACCTCTAGGGGGCCCCTTTATGCGCCTCTTGGCGGCCCCTTTATGTGTGTCTAGGCGGGCTTGTATATGCCTCTGAGCGGCCTCTTTATGTACCTCTAGGTGGCCCCTTTATGTACCTCTAGGCGGACCTTTATGTGCCTCTAAGCGACCATTTATATGCCTATAAGCGGCCACTTTATGGACCTCTAGGCGGTTCCTTTATGTGCCTCTCGGCGGCCTTCTATGTACCTATAGGTGGCCCATTTATGTACCTCTTGGCGGCCTTTATGTTCTTCTAGGTGGCCCCTTTATGTGCCTCTAGGCGGCCTTTTATGTGCCTGTAGGCAGCCACTTTATGTATCATTAGGCCTTTTTGTAGATCTTGGCGGCCCTTTATGTGCCTCTAGGCGGCCCTTTATGTGCCTCTAGGCGGACCTTTATGTACCTCTAGGCGGCCCTTTATGTACCTCTAGGTGGCCCCTTTATGTTCCTCTAGGCGGCCCGTTTATGCGCCTGTAGGCGGCCTCTTTATGCGCCTCTAGGAAGGCCCCCTTATGCGCCTCTAGGCGGCCCTCCATCGTTGCTCCTATGCGAGACGCTCAGGAGACGGAAGTTTACTTGTTGTAAACTCCATGTAAGTTGTTAACATTGTACTGTGAATATTGTCCACAAGAGAGCGGAGGGGAAGAGGGCGATTGACCCAGAAGCTCAGATGGGAACCCTAACATGAAAATAAATGAATATTTTAAATCCCAGTTAATATGGTATAGCAAAGTTCGTCGTGGAGATCGCTTTGGCACTGTGCAAAGTTGTTCTCGCTACATATATTCCATCCCCTGTTGGGCACATACCCAGCAGGAATTAGTGTTAGAAATATGGTGAGGCTAGCTTCCTAGGTCTGCTCTTCAACCTCGCATTGACAGGCATTAAGTTTTATTGATATAGATTTATTGTTTCTTGTTCTCCTTTCTGTTGATATAGTTAACAACTTATCATTATTACCTTTGATATAACTTTTCATCCTTTTAACTACATCAATCATGTCATCTATACTTTTCGAAGAATGTGTAAACATAGCTTCCTTAATCTCTCTTAATAAGGGAGATTTCTAATTCCTGAGATCAACTTTGTCATTCTTCTCTTTACGGGTTCAAGTTAAATTATGTCCAGTATATTGTATGGTGACCAAACTGAACTGCATAATCTAAATAGGTCCTTACAAGAGCAAGATAAAGGCAGAGAATAACATTACTAAATGCTACACCGTATATTTCTGTGTGAGAAAATGAGCAGCATTACTCTACCTAAACCAGAAGCCAACACCACAATGATCACAGGAGTTAGCTCAAAATATTGACAAGTTTTAAGTTATAAAATAAAACAAAATGCAGGAGACAGACTTTATAATTTTATTTGTTTTAGTGATCTCAAAAATGTATTTATGGCCGAATGTTTAACACTAACATCTTGTTTTAATAACGTTAAATTGTTCTTCCAGATGACAGAAATCTGAAGAGTATAAAGACAGAAGAAATTAAATAGTTAAAGAACAAACTGAAAATAACAAATAAAGCTGGAACCGAATATTGCATTAACATGTGAACACGTTTCGTAAAATTGGATTTTTTTTGGAAATCACTTATATTTTTGGTCAATTAAGTGACTGTATTGTGGTTAATGCAGTCGGATCATCACCGATTAGATCCGAGTTTGATTCCCTGGCAGTGTGAGGTGCTCAGCCACCTGATACCTCTGTTCACCTAGCAGTAAATATTAACCTGGAAATTAGTCAACTGTTGAGGGATACATCCTGAGGAAGGTCTGTCGTTGGCTTAGGAAGGCCTACACAAGATGCCCGTCTCCGACAGTGGGAAACAATGTTATGTTTTTAAACTTAATAAATAACAAAACCAGTGTGGGTCATTTTCTGCTTGTGTGAAACTTGACAACAGTTGTGTGAGGTGAGAATCATACGGCCCAATATGGCGGCCACGAGTCCTGTTATCCAACCGGAAGATGTGAACAGACTGCGGTATGGGCTGGCTGTGAATAAGGCAGGACGAGACGCGCTAGCAAGTGTGTTTATGTGGTCGTACCGGGGCACCTTCCCAGTAGTGACTTACCTCACTCAGGACTTGGGGTACACCAATGTTCAGTACAGGCGTGTCTTCGATGATCACCAGAGGGATAAACTCGAAGCTTCCTCTGACGCGGCAACTTTTGACATCACCCTGTTGTATAAACTCCTGCAACGTGTGTGTGGTCTGGCTGAGATGAATAACCCCACGTGGACCACTCCAGGGCCTCAGGGACCATCACTTGAGCACCTCATTTACAGCCTGAAGCAACACCGAAACACGTTGGCCCATGATAATGTGGGAATGTCAGAGCAAGATCTTACGTCAACACTGATGGAGCTCAGTGACTTATTGGCCAAGATGCTGGCAGAGGCCGGCGTCCGGTGTGGGGCAAACAGCCAGGATGTGGACCACGTGACCAGAGATGTCACCAAGTATATTGGTGGTCTGCTAGAGAAGGTCAGAGAGCCGCTGGATCCCTCAGATGTGGCGTACTTGCCACAGCTCCGCCAGGATATTAAGATGTTCAAAAGCCACATCACAGAAGAGATTAAGCAGATGAGCAAGCAGGAGCTAACTGACGGGTATAAACTGCTGTACCAGATTGTTCCCGCACCCTGGCTCCTCCTCATCATTAACTACAACCCAAGTCTTGCTTTTACACGACTGCGACTCCTTGAAGATCCCGTCATAGGGGCAAGACCCTCCCACGCTGCCAAGGGTCAGGGTATATACTATGAAGACATCTTGAGTATGAGACGAGAAGACGGAAGAGTCCCTCAGTGTGTCCTCCTGACGGGGGAAGGTGGTATGAGCAAGACAACTTTACTCAAGCTCATCCTCGAGAAGTGGGTAGAGGACCCTGATGCCATACGTCACCTGGGCACTGTGGACCTCGTTTTCTATGTACAGTGCAGGGACTCACATCTTAATACCTTCGATGGTCTCCTCCGCCAGTTGCTGCCTCAAACACTTAGTGATGCTGACACTGATTTCCAGCTGTTTAAGGAGATAATCTTGAGCTTAAATATATTAGTCCTGATTGACGGCTACGACGAGGTCAACGACCATTCAGGAAGGCTGGTGAAGGAGCTGTTGCACCTGCCTGGCAAGGATGTGAGGTTGGTGATAACCACACGGCCGGGGTGGGACCAACAACTGTCACAGCTCGTCCCACACACCAGACCTCGCTGCAACATCCTCGTCTTGGGCATCACTCCAGAACGTCGCGTGGAGTTCGCCGAGAGAACCATCAAGGTGCTGGTGGAGGAAGACTGCCAACGGAGTGTCATCGCAGGTAGATTTACCCAGCGGCTGGAGCAGATGAGTCAGTTCCTGGGTGAGTACCTCAACACTCCACTCACCTTGACATTGTTGGCGCTGCTGTGTGTCGAGGCTCCAGAAGAATTTAACAACCTCACCACAAACACTCAAGTCTACGAGAAGATTCGTGACTTCATAACCAGCAAATTAGTGTCCAGACTCACAGACAAACACGTGACCGAACCCAAAAGAAAATGTGAGGAAAATGTGAAAAAGTTTTTGAGGTTCTTAGAAGAGATTAGTTTAAGAGGGATCCAGAGGAAGGAGTACGACCTTTGGCCAGAGACGGAAGCGGAGATTAGGGAGAAGTGTGACACTTTGGGGCTGCCGCAGGAGGAGGTCTTGTCCAACTATTTCACAAGAACCGGCTACCGTCGGGGCCTCAATGTGGTGTGGGTGTTTGGCTATTTTCACGCCAGGTACCAGGAATATTGTGCCAGCAGGAGGCTGGTCGATCTCTTGTTGAGGGCTGAGCAAGACCGAGGTGATCCAGCATCACACCGTGTGTCAGGGGAAAGGTCTACAATCATTGACCTCTTGGTGGATGTTGTACGTAAGGAAAAACGCTCCTTGGGAGATCACATGAGAGGTTTCGAGTTTGATATTAGTGACGTGCAACAAGAGTTTAGGGAACGCCCCAGATGGCAGAACATTTTACTCAGCACTACCGGGGTACTGTGTGCCCGGGGAGTAGAGCACAGGTTCATTACTCACATAGCTGACCTGTGCAACATGGTAACAAATTCGACTGACGAGCTGTTGAAGCATGTAGCAGAGTCCCGCGGGAGTGAGCATGTCATCCAAGCCGTGTGTGAGAAGCTGCGTACATACCACAGATGGGAAATAGGGAGTGTTGACTCGTGGGTTGTCCTGCCGCTTGTTCTTAAGAAGGTGACACCTAAGAACATTTGCCTAATCATAAACGATACACCCCAACTAATGCCGTGTCTGTCTACACTGTCAGTGCTGGCAAAAATGAAGGTAACCATATACTTAGTTCTTGCATATAGTTTATACAGCAAAGAGATAAACAGTGATATATCAAAACAGTGTTTGGAGAGGCTGACAGCCCCCGGCAGTAAGCATACTTTAAAGGAGTTTCTTGGTGTCTTGCCTGAGGCAGCCATACCCCTCCTGCCTCACACCCTCGAGACCCTCAACCTGCGCCTCACACTACAGCAACTGCCCGTCCTCATGCGTCACCTGTCTCACCTTCCTCACCTGCAGACTCTTGGTAAATATTCATATTTTCCACCATAATTTTTAGGGTTATTTATTAATACCAAAATTATGCAAAGGGCTTCATTCGTCATGTTTAATATAGTAATTCAGATTTATATTGTTTACATATATGTTTACAACCTTATGGACGAAAGACTCCTTATATTGTTTACAAACATAATTACCTTATGCGAGACAAACCCCTTATATTGTTTACAAACATAATTACCTTATGCGAGACAAACCCCTTATATTGTTTACAAACATAATCACCTTATGGGAGACACTCACCTTATTTTGTTTACAAATATAATCACCTTAAGGGAGACAAACACCTTACATTGTTTACAAATATAGTCACCTTAAGAGTGATAAAACTTCTACTTCGATTACAAATATAGACTTATTAAGGACGACCACTTCATGAATAATAAATTTTCGAAACATTCCGCTGCTGTATAAATTCTTGTGCATAAATAATTTCATGAAATATTTAGCGACGCCATACTTTTGGTTCAGATGACTTACCACTTTGACTTTGACTCGTGGTACAGATCTCCTTTCACTGTGACCTAATTCCTGTTCAAGATGACCTTTCACTGTAACCTTATTCCTGTTTAGGATGACCTTTTACTGTGACCTAATTCCTGTTCAAGATGACCTTTCACTGTGACCTAATTCCTGTTCAAGATGACCTTTCACTGTAACCTTATTCCTGTTTAAGATGACCATTTACTGTGACCTAATTCCTGTTCAAGATGACCTTTTACTGTGACCTAATTCCTGTTCAAGATGACCTTTCACTGTGACCTAATTCCTGTTCAAGATGACCTTTCACTGTGACCTAATTCCTGTTTAAGATGACCTTTCACTGTGACCTAATTTCTGTTCAAGATGACCTTTCACACTGACCTAATTCCTGTTCAAGATGACCTTTCACTGTGACCTAATTCCTGTTCAAGATGACCTTTCACACTGACCTAATTCCTGTTTAAGAAGACCTTTCACTGTGACCTTGATCCTTGGTTAATTAGACCTTCCGTAACTTTGATCCTTAATTCAGGTGACCCATCTATCCCTGTGACCTTGATACTTGGTCCAGATGACCTTTCACTGTGACCTTGACTTAGTTTATATGACTTTCTAATGAGACCTTGACCATTGATAAAGATGACCATGACTCTGACCTTGACACAGATGACCTTGACCATTGACACAGATGACCTTGACCATTGATACAGATGACCTTGACCATTGATACAGATGACCTTGACCATTGACACAGATGACCTTGACCATTGATACAGATGACCTTGACTGTGACCTTGACCATTGACACGGATGACCTTGACCATTGAACCAGATGACCTTGACTGTGACCTTCACCATTGATACAGATGACCTTGATTGTGACCTTGACCATTGACACAGATGACCTTGACCATTGACACAGATGACCTTGACCATTGACACAGATGACCTTGACCATTGATACAGATGACCTTGACTGTGACCTTGACCATTTATACAGATGACCTTGACCGTGACTTTTAAAAGCTATTAATACATAGTTTAGATGCTATTAATACTGTCCAAAATACGGACTTGTCATCAGGTAATAAACCCAACAGTAAGGTGAGTGGAAGGCTCAGGATGTCTTCTTGTTATATCTTAGAACATACCAGTAACGACCGTGAATGTATATCAGTGTATGTCTTCAGGCATTATCCTGGACGCCACGGGCTACGTGAACCCGGACACTCTGGACGCCACGGGCTACGTGGACCCGGACACTCTGGACGCCACGGGCTACGTGGACCCGGACACTCTGGACGCCACGGGCTACGTGGACCCGGACACTCTGGACACCACGGGCTACGTGGACCCGGACACTCTGGACGCCACGGGCTACGTGGACCCGGACACTCTGGACGCCACGGGCTACGTGCACCCGGACACTCTGGACGCCACGGGCTACGTGGACCCGGACACTCTGGACGCCACGGGCTACGTGGACCCGGACACTCTGGACGCCACGGGCTACGTGGACCCGGACACTCTGGACGCCACGGGCTACGTGGACCCGGACACTCTGGACGCCACGGGCTACGTGGACCCGGACACTCTGGACGCCACGGGCTACGTGAACCCGGACACTCTGGACGCCACGGGCTACGTGGACCCGGACACTCTGGACGCCACGGGCTACGTGAACCCGGACACTCTGGACGCCACGGGCTACGTGGACCAGGATACTCTGGACGCCACGGGCTACGTGAACCCGGACACTCTGGACGCCACGGGCTACGTGGACCCGGACACTCTGGACGCCTCGGGCTACGTGAACCCGGACACTCTGGACGCCACGGGCTACGTGGACCCGGACACTCTGGACGCCACGGGCTACGTGGACCCGGACACTCTGGACGCCACGGGCTACGTGAACCCGGACACTCTGGACGCCACGGGCTACGTGGACCCGGACACTCTGGACGCCACGGGCTACGTGAACCCGGACACTCTGGACGCCACGGGCTACGTGGACCCGGACACTCTGGACGCCACGGGCTACGTGAACCCGGACACTCTGGACACCACGGGCTACGTGGACCCGGACACTCTGGACGCCACGGGCTACGTGAACCCGGACACTCTGGACACCACGGGCTACGTGGACCCGGACACTCTGGACGCCACGGGCTACGTGGACCCGGACACTCTGGACGCCACGGGCTACGTGGACCCGGACACTCTGGACGCCACGGGCTACGTGGACCCGGACACTCTGGACGCCACGGGCTACGTGGACCCGGACACCCTGGACACTCTGCCGTACCAGGGAAGGATACTCAACCTGACCATTAGGCGGGAACTCACTGATGACGACCCCGCCATAGACTGGTGGTGCCACCTGGCGGCTCAGCTGTGTCTTTTCTCAAGAGGACGGTATAATGTCCTGGACTTCTCTAGCACGCGTCTCACCAGTACGTATTGACTACATTTTAACACGTGAATATCTGTAACTCAGTTTTTTAATTCACAGTGGTTTCAAAAATATTTTTACATTAAAAGTCATGAATTAGAGAACTTATTAGGCTTCTTGAGTAACTTTGAGCACCGTTTAGCGACCAAGAATATTCATTAAGCAAGCTTCACTGCTTATAAAATAACACTGATCAATATTTAGCCCAACATTGTCTTGCTTAATACAAGCTAAATTTAGTTGATATAAGTTTTCTTTGGCATGAGTGTGTGACATAGACAGGTGTGGGTGGGGAGAGTAGCCAGGTGTGGGCTTTAGTGTTCCTTCTCATCTACAGGTGTGGGTCGGGAGAGTAGCCAGGTGTGACAACGTTTGTTTTCATGTATTAGCTACTATTATAGTGTGGGTTGGGTGTTGTCGTGTTGTTGATCCTTCTTTCTGGACAACCCAACCCACAACTCGGTAGAGTGTTTATACTTTACCAGGAGATCACCCTGGGCGCTTCTGGCTCTTGGAGAGGGGCTCAACGTCACACGTTTAGGGGATGCGGCTCCAATACCTAGCCTCGTTGTCACGTGCACACACCCACTCGAGCCGCTGTGACTCCCCACTTTCTCCTTATGGGATATGATCTCCTCAATCCCCTTTGACTTATTAGTATTCCGTCCTACCCTGTCCACAGCAGTGGTTCTTGGTTCTTTGTCTCTCTCTCTTTACTATTTCCTCGGAAGCCTCACTAGGACAAGGGCAAACACCAGCAAATTTGAATACATTTACTGGACAAAGCACATACACAATACATACACACATATAATAATAATAATAATAATGAATCCTACACTCTATACTATTTCAGTCAGGTTGCACTCCAACACCACCAGAACTCTATCATCAGCTTATCAAGTGGCATCCTATCTCCTGATTCACCACCTAATATTACCAACCTCCTCAGGTAGATCGTCTTATAATACAATGTTGTACTATCAGCAAGAGAATATATATATATTTATAAACATGTACAAGGAAAATCAGTGTATGAGTGCAATAACATATATATATCAGTATAAACGTTCCTTGATACACAACAATGATCAATCGATCACCCTATCGGTCCTAGAACACATACATCTGTAGGTAATCCAGCCTACGACTGCAACTCTATGCTTCAGTATAAACTCCTTGGTACAAAAATGGCAAACAATCACTCAACTTTCACTGCGTCTTACTGCGTCGAAAGCCAAACACTCTATCACCTCTACACAAGTGATCATTTAGAACTTCCCTTCCACATCTGGAAGTTCACTACCCTGATATCTTCAGGTTCTTCCGGGCTTAACTACCTGGATCCTCTGCAGCTCCTCCAGGCTGCTACCATGAAGTTTCCTTGGGCAACTATGGTGCTTCACTACCTCTACTAGGTTCCTCCACATCTCTCCTGGCTGCTACACCATGAAGTTCCCTCGAGCAACTATGGTGCTTCACCACCTCTACAGAAGCATGTGACACTTCTCCTCACAGCTCGAGGTCCTCTCCTCCACTACCTTGGAGTCTCATCAACTACTCCCTCTGTGCTGGATTCGAAGTTCTCAGCAACTTCTTCCCCAAAGACAAACCTGCAACCCATTGACACTCCAATAAAAATGTTGCCCCTTAAACACACAAACAAAAATAACCACACAATATGTTTGCTTCCAACATCTATCTGCTCTCTACATACAGTGAGAGTGGACTCCCCCGTTTTGGGCTGGTCCATGCTCCACCTCGCCCGGCGGGCCTCACTCTGCGAGGGGCCTCCGCCGTCGGGAGCAGGGTTGCCAGATTGGGCTACAAGTAGCGAATTGGGCTACTTTTGAGAGCCCCACGCTCCCATATTTTTAATTTCGCTACTTGCGACTTTTTGGGCTAGTTTAAAAGCAAGTTGGGCTACTTTGGGCTATTAATATTAAGAAACTCAATGATGAATATTTATGCTTTAATAATATAATCTGTACAAATCACAGCCGAGTCCAACAGCCTAATTGACTAGACCACTTACCGCAGGAGAGCCCGGGTCAGAGACCGGCCCCTGGGGACATTGATCCTAGGAACCTTTGAAAGAAAAAGTAACCGCAAGGCAAGGTAATCCTCCCCAGGATTACCTTGATTCGATTAGAATAGATTTCCCAACCTTAATTGTTAATAATACTTCATCCCAAAAGCTACACCTGGTTCCACAGATCTTCATTAAGGGAAGAAAGTGATCTAGAAATTTACAGATTGATAAATGATGGGAAAGATCCCTTACAGTTAATACCTTTGTCAGGAAGACGATGGTTGGCAAGGAGCGGTAGTGTAAAGCGGCCGTTTGATCAGTGGGGTTCTCTAACAACTCATTACCAAATAGCTTTTTCCTCTTGTGATAAATATGTTGCAAAGCAACTATTTTCAATGTACGCTGATCCCTCCAATAAGCTATATTTTATATGTCTCAAACCAATCCTAAATGATTTTGAAAGGATGAATTTACTTTATCAAAAGATGAAGCAGATCAGTATAGCCTTCACACTGTCTTAGAAAACTTCACTCTTGGAATACTCAGAAGAATCTTTCGTCCTCATCATGCAAAGCTTCATGTTAATTTGGACTACAATTCTATGTATCTGCGCCTGGAGAAAGTTGACTTTGGTTACGAATTTTCAACACTTCAAGCCACTAACAGACAAAACAATTTTACAACCCAGGAAAAGTTTCAAAATGTTCAAGAAAGATGTGATAATTTTTTAATGAAAGCTTGCAAATAGCTTCTTTCTCGTATTCTAAGTAATGCTGAAACTATAAAAAAAGGTGAAAAATCCGTTACCTATCATATGCCTTAGCTTACATGGCCACCATTTTCAGAACTTCCATTAGTATTAGCTGACCAATCTAAGCTTAGTGAAATTGAAAGTCAGTGGCGCCTACTGTTAACCATTGACTAGTCCAACATTTGTAAGGGACAAATTCTGACATCTGAATCGTCATTTTAGACCAAGACAATAACTGTCAAGAACACTGCTGGCGATCCCATACTGATTGACCTCGCCGAGTTTGTGTTGAAAATATACAGCTTGCCAATCAGTAATGCCCTGGTTGAACGGATATTTTCGAGAGTAACGTCTGTGAAAACTAAACTGAGAAATCTTGAATGGGAATGGGACTTGAGCTTTTGACATCAGTCTTGAGAATCAAAACATATCTTGAAGAAAATGTAACTTGTTGCTCGTCATTTGACCACTCGTGTCAATGCTTAAATATGAATCTGCAATATACAAGAACGAGGTTGTGGATGCAGATCAAGATCTTGGTAATCTTCAACTGTAAAGACGTGGAAGGACTCCACACCCATTAAGCTTCAAACAGTAAATATTGGTAAGTTATCCTATTATCATATTGGTTAAATATATATATATGCAGAGATAATGTTAATAAAATAATTAAAATCGTTTAATGTACTCTATATATCATAATAGATTACTTTGAAACCCGTATCAGTTACTAAAAAAAAATTGGGCTACTCTTATTACAAATGCGCTACTTTTAGACGTCAGCTCGCTACTTTTAGCAATTTGAATCTGGCAACCCTGGTCAGGAGCTCTGTCACCTGCCAGTGCTCAGAGGGGATGGACATCGCTCCGTGTTCCTCCCTCTCCACTTTCTTATTTTAGGCCACCTGCCTTATCAAAGCATGTCTAACTTATCAATAAATATTGCTACTGTCGCTGGGCACACGACCAACTACAAGCAATCACTATGAACTGGCTTAAATCGTGCTTACCACAGATTGTCTGGTCGAGGGCGCTCTTCCCTCTGACAGAGCCTGGTCAGGGCACTCCAACGGCCCAGGATAATGTCTCTGAGCGGCTTAATAAACACTCCTCGCCGTCCAGGACTTGAGACCACAACGTTCCCAGCTCAGTTCCACAGCTGGCACGTCTGCACACTTCTCTTCTCTTGGAGATATATCACTAAGGGTTCCTTTCTGACGGGAGCTCGAACGGAGCGCGGCTTCCCCCTGCGATGTTTGGCGCTCAAGTGAGGTCAAAGCCCTCCAGAAGCGAGCCTCATGCCTCCAGCAAATTATCCACATCTCCTAACCAGTCATTTATCTTTCTTATTCACTGCCCATAATCTTAAACTCCGTGTAAAATTTACCCAATTATTTTTACATATGAATCTTCATGTCTGTATTTCCGACCTCCTAGTCAGGTCAGGCTTGATAGAATAATTCTCAAAAGGGAGACTTGTTTTTCGGCTAACCTGGGTTCACAACACTACGTTATTGTGTGGTTGTAGATAAGTTGATACAACTTACTGCACAACTTTGGCTAAACAATTTTGAGACCGTGTGGCAACCTTAAATGTTGCATAAAATTCGTTTTCCCGATTGATGGAATATATTTAAAAAATGTAGAAATATATTACAAATATATTTCTACATATACTAGAAATAAAACTGAAGCATAATAAAAGGTAGGTTAAAAATATTTTATTCATTACTTTCACTTAATGGAGAATCCATGGTAGTGGTGGTGGAATTGTTGCTGGGTTGTGGTTGGTGGCAGTGGTGGTAGGTTGTGATTGGTGGCAATGGTGGGTGATGTTTATTGTTAGTGGTAGTGGTTGGTTCTAGTGGTGGTTAATAGTTGTGGTTGGTGGTGGTGGTGGTTGATTGCTGTAGTTGGTAATTGTGGTGGCAGATAGTTGTGATTAGTGGTAGTGGTGGTTAATGTTAATGGTGGTTGTGGTGGTTTATGGTATTCGTGGTTGATAGCTCTGGTGGTTGATGTCTGTGATGGTTGATGGCTAAGGTGGTTGATGCTGGTGGTAGTTAATGGTTGTGGTGGTTGATGGTAGTGTTTGTTGATGGTTGTGGTGGTTGATGGTAGTGTTTGTTGATGGTTGTGGTGGTTGATGGTAGTGTTTGTTGATAGTTGTGGTGGTTGATGGTAGTGTTTGTTGATGGTTGTGGTGGTTGATGGTTATCCCATATTCCCAGTAATATTTGTACCCAAGCCTGAGCCGCATGTGCGCAGTCACTCCAAGCATTTCTCCTTTTACCTTAAGTGAAATGAGTGTTTAGACTCACATACATGTAGTGTTGCATGGTTTGGCTTCTCTCATACATTATATCTCTCCTCTCCACTTCTGCCTGTGGCTGAATATTTCTGATTTTGCTTCTTATTTGTCTCATTGTGAATTCACATTCGATGTCAACTTGTGGTTTTAATGTGGCACGTTTGGCCAAGTCATCCGCCACCTCTGTTGTTTATAGTATGTGTGAGTGATTTAGATTCAGGTTTGAGTAGCAACGTTTGCGGATTTGCCGATGATGCGAAGGTCGGTAGGGAGGTTGATTCGGAGGAGGACTCACTATCACTTCGGGTTGGTCTGGATAGGGTTTTGAGGTGGTCGAATGATTGGAAGGTGCAGTTTGGTGCTGATGAATGTGGGGTTCTGGGGCTGGGTAGTGATGATGAAGTTGCAGGATACGAGCTGGATGGTGTTGAGATTGCGAGGTCGGATTGCGAGAGGGATCTGGGAGTTGTGATTGGTAGGAATTTGGAACGGAAGGATCAATGCATGAATGTTCGTGGTGGGGCGAATGGGACGCTGGGATTTGTTAGTCGGAGCGTTGGTGACACCTGGTGTGGTTCTTGAGCTGTATCTTGCTCTGGTTGGGCCCCGTTTGGATTGTGCAGTTCAGTTTTGGTCGCCGTATTGTACAGTGGATGTAGATTCACTTGAACGTGTCCAGCGTGGGATGACTGAGTTGGTTCCCCAAGTTGGAGGTCTTTCATGTGAAGAAAGATTAACAGGGCTTCAGCTGCATTCACTGGAAAGGCGAAGAGTTGGTGGTGACATGATAGAGGTTTGCAGGTGGATGAATGGACGTGACAGGGGGGATATTAATAGGGTATTAATAATATCAACACAAGACAGAACACGAAACAATGGGTATAAATTGAATAAGTTTAGATTTAGGAAAGACTTGGGTAAATACTGGTTCAGTAACAGGGTTGTTGATTTGTGGAACCAATTGCCGCGTAACGTGGTGGAGGTGGGTGTTACGTACTCCTAGCAGAATACGTATATAAATTTAAAATAAATTTTATTTTATTTTATCATTGCATGTATATGTACACACATTGTGTTTTGGTAAATTGTCGTATGGTGTGGCAGCGTCAGTGGACAGGAGCGGGGTTGCGTTGCACACGTCTATTACCTGATTGATACGGGAAAGCTGGACCTGTTCAGTTTGAGAGTTCCAGATGTCACTTTTATTTAGTATATATAATTGTTATAGTCTGTAATTAAACAGGTGGCATTGTACTTATATATTTTGTAAGTAACTATTATCTGTAAATTGCATTCTTGTGTGTTTTAAGAACAAGTGGTTGTTCAATTAGTTTAAAATATTAAAAAGTCCTTAGTTTCCATCCCTCATCCTGGGATGAGGCAGACGGGAGGTGAGAATGTGGGTAGCGCCAGAGCGAGAGTCAGTAGCTTCGGGGAACCAGGAGGAGTAACATGTGGGAGATAAGTCTGTTATTTTTTGTTGTGCCATAGTTTACTATTATATATTACGTGCAATGACAATACTTTCATTTGTGGTATAAGTTAACTTAACCATCTGTGTTTTTATATTATACTGTCTTGAATATATATCTATATAATGCAAACAAGCCTGAATGGTCCCCAGGACTATATACAACTGAAAACTCACACCCCAGAAGTGACTCGAACCCATACTCCCACAACTGGTATGTACAGGGACGCCTTAATCCGCTTGACCATCACGACCGGACATAAGGAAGTGATAGCCGAGGCTATATGAACCACTTCCCCGCCGGCACACGGATGGTAATCTTGGGCATAGCATTTTATCAAATCACCTCATTCTTTGGGGCACACGTGAGGAACACAAATGCAAACAAGCCTGAATGGTCCCCAGGACTATATACAACTCACGTGTGCCCCAAAGAATGAGGTGATTTGATAAAATGCTATGCCCAAGATTACCATCCGAGTGCCGGCGGGGAAGTGGTTCATATAGCCTCGGCTATCACTTCCTTATGTCCGGTCGTGATGGTCAAGCGGATTAAGGCGTCCCTGTACATACCAGTTGTGGGAGTATGGGTTCGAGTCACTTCTGGGGTGTGAGTTTTCAGTTATCTATATAATATTTTGTATCTATTCTTCAGTCCTAAAGGAAGAGTTTTATTTATGTGCTCATTACTTATCAAGGGGTTATACTGGTGACGCGCTTTAGAGAGCAGCAGTGATATCCCTAGACGTAATTAAAGCTTGGCTGCTGTAGGGTCACGAGCCGTAACGAACGATAGGTAACAAAGAGTCATGGGGGCCTGTCCGGGAGATATTGTTCCCACTTAACCTTAATTATGCTAATCTAACCTTGCCTTCCTAGGTACCAGTGTGTTAAGTGTCTGTGTGTTTCTTAAGAACTATTCCATGTGCCAAGCAAGCCTTAATGTGTGTCAAGTAACAACGTTTCACGATTTTGAGGTAAGTCATCCTATATATTTTGTTTGTGCAGTGAGGCCAAGCGAATTTTCAGTGTGGTGACAATTTTACAGTGAAGTGTAGTGCAGTGCCATTGTTTTAATTATTTTTGTGAATCAAGTGCCAAGTGTTAGTAACGATGGAGGAGAAAGTTGCCGCGTTGGTGGCTCACCCAGACTTTGAAAGGATTCAGAGCCTTAAAAAGACTGAGTTAATACAAATGGCAAATCAGTTGGATTTGACCGCCAACAATAGAATGGTTAAAGCCCAAATATTGAAAGTCATTGTGATGCATTTTGTTGAGAATGGAGAGTTAGATGAAGAATTTCTAGAAGAGTTAAGAGAGGAGTCGAGTGATCAGATGACGTTAATGCGTCTTGAGTTAGAAGCTCGCCAATTAGAGCTTGAAGCTCAAAAGGAACAGAAACAATTAGAGCTTGAAGCTCAAAAAGAACAGAGAATAATAGAACTTGAAGCTCAAAAGGAACAAACTAGGCAATTAGAGATTCAACAACAAATGGCTGACACTAACTTCAGGCTTGAATCACAGCGTATGGCAGCTGGGCATGGAAATAGTAGTAATGTTTCAATAAATAGTGATAATAATCCCATCAGGACGCATAAGTATATAGAGTTACCAAAGTTCAATGAGGAGGATCCTGAGGTTTTCTTTGCACATTTTTATAAAATTGCCATCAGTATGAACTGGCCAAGGGATCAGTGGGTAGCCATTATGCAGTCTCAATTTAAGGGGCGTAGTCAGGAGGTTTTTACATCCCTACCTGACGCTCATAGTTTTGATTACGAATTTGTAAAGAAAAGCATCTTAAATGCTTATCAATTAAATCCAGAGGCACACAGGCAAAAGTTTAGAAATCTAAGGAGGACAAGTGATCAGACAATAGCAGATTTTACTCGTCAGAAGACGAATAATTGTAACAGATGGTTAAAGTCACTTTCAGTCACTGATTTTGATGCTTTAAAGAATCTTCTTATAATGGAAGAAGTATTGTCATGTCTCCCAGACCAGTTGTCTACTTTTATGGCAGAACAAAAGAATGTAACAGACATTTATGAGCTGTCAAAGCTCGCGGATGAGCATGAGTTGTTGACTAAGGCCCAGTTTACGGCCACTTCACCTAAGTCTAGTCGTAGAGTAAATTATAATGCTCACCGAACTCCTTATCAGAATCCATCCCGTCCTAGTACTCCAGTTACTCCCATGAGCTCTTCTCTTACAAAACCTAACCCTGCTACTTCATTGTCAGGAATGTCAAATAATAATAAGGTTATATCTAAACCTACAGTTGGTTCTACCAGTGTGTCCACTGTAAGGTCCTGTTCCCATTGTAAGAGAAAAGGCCATGGAATTCATTCATGTTTTATATTGCACCCTGAGTTACGACCAACTGGTCTCATTTATTGCAGAGGTGTGCAAAATAAACTTACTAATAAACATGTAACTGTAAACCCCAATTGGGTGAAACAGTATTCACCATATATGTCTTCAGGTGAGGTTTTGTGTATTAATGGGAAGTGGAAGCCAGTGGTTATTCTTCGTGGTACAGGTGCTTCCCAAACCATAATTTCATCCAGTATTCTTTCTGATGTTGAAAAGAAAGAGACAGGAAAGTTTGTTGTTCTTCAGAGTGTTGCAGGATGTAAAACTGTACCTCTAATAGACATTAATTTCAGATCCACCATTACACCAAGTTTATGCACTGTGGGTGTTAGTACACAGTTGCCCATCCCAGGTGTGGATGTTATATTGGGTAATGATGTGGCCATAAATCATGATGTGGGTGAGATTGATCCCCGTTTGTGTAAACAGCCAGTTGCAGACCATGTTTATTCTGCCTGTGCTGAAGTTAGTTCTATGAATGAACCTGTTGTAGAAGATGGTTTTGTCCCTTCTACCTGTGCTGATGTCAGTACTAATATAAATCCAGTTGTCAGTTCTGATGTTGTTACTCAAGCATTTGTTCCAGTAACCAGTACCCCTTCAGTGGAGAAGTGGGATGTGGTTGTTCCAGATTCCTGTGTGGCCGATTTAGTTGTTGAGAGTAAGCCTGATACTATGACTCTGCTTTATTCCAATAAATTGGGAAAGGATGTCCATGTACCATTGTCTTGCCCGCTCACTACGAACGTTGTGCCAGGAGTTGAGAGAAAATTAAAAGCCACGAATCTGTATTCCAGCCAAGTGAATGGTTTAGGACAAGATGTCGGGTTGGCAGAAGTATTCCCGCTCACTCCAAGTTTCGAATCAGTTGTCGAGAGTAAGTCCGTTGTAGAGGCCCCGCCTCACCCTAGTCAAGGTGATATAATAGGGGAGGAGGTCAAACTACCTGTTACTTGCCCGCTCGTTCCAGATTCCCTTAACTTAAGTGCTTTGAGTAGAACTGACCCTAAGATTTCAGAGAGAAGCAAGGAGACAGTCTGTACTGTAGATCCAGTGTTGGAGAGTGTGGGAAAGCAGCCAGAGGATCAGCTTCTGTTGAGTAGATGGAGACCCATTGAGCCTCCCTCTTCAGTTGTCTGTGAGGATGTGACCCAGCTTGGTAGTGATATTGATTGTGAGCAGACAGTACTCCAAGCAGCTCCAGAAGTCATGGGAGGAAATTTTGGTAAAATCATTAAGAGTGGTAAGGTATCATTTGGATCTAAGTTGCGGAGTTGTGATTCTTATTCTATGTGGAGTAAGTATTTCTCATTGTGTACATTGAGTCAGAGTGTGTGTAGGATGTTGAAGTCTACTTTTATTCTGCAGGAGCCATTTTCTTGTGAAGTAATGGACTGTGGGACATCTTTGTCAAGCCTTGTGGTTGAGCAGAGAGAGTTTACTCAAGTAGGTTGTGCATCCAGTTCTGAGGAAGTGGTGAGTTATGCTAGAGCAGTGTCTCTATATTCAGATCCAGTTAATTTTGATGCACGAGTGATAAAAGTGTATGTTCCACTTAAGTGTGGTGTTGACTTTCAGAGTCATATTGGAGTTGACTTTCAGAGTCATATTGTGGGTGAAGGATTAAATCATACTGGGGAGCAGATGTTTGAGGCTCCAGGTGTGTATTTCAAGTTGGAGGATAAGGTTATCCTACCTAGAGTTAATCATTGTGAAGGGTTTCAGATTGTCCTTGGGCGTTTCCCAGGTAATCTGCTGTTCATCTTCAAGATGTTAAGACCCTTAAACCTCTTGGTTGATTGGTTGTCATCAGACGTAAATCACTTGGGAAGTGATGGTGAGGGTTGTAAAGTTTTCGGCATGTTTTATTTAGTCTCTTGGAAGACTAGACGGTTGATGAACGTGTGTGTTGTGTTCAAGTTCACCATCAGGGGGTGTGAACTTGTCTTGAGAGTTATGATTGAGATATGGTGCCTAGGCATATGCCTGTTTTCTTTCACTGATCGTTATGACAGAGTTATGAGGAAATTGATTTCTGTGTTCCTTATGGATCATCTGAGTCAGTTCGATCAGGTAGTCTTTGCACTTATCTTGGGTTGTATTTCTTGGTTTGAAGGTCAAAGTTTTGCTAAGTCGGTGTCTTGTGTTTCGGAAGGTTCTATGAATGGGAAAGTCTTGTGCATAATTGTGAGGTTTAATGCTAATTTCTCTAATTTTAGTATCCATTGGGCGAGAGTATGTGTTCCACAGAGGATCAAGAGTGATGAAGGGCAGATGTCTGTGTCAGAGCATACCCAGGAGAAGTCCCAAATCTACTCAACATCCAGTCAGCTTCAATTTAGCAGTTCAGCTCCAGAAAAAGGGAGTAATGGGAACTGGAGTCTGTCTTGGAAAAATTCACCATGTGGAAAAGGAATCACATGGAAAAATGAAACTGATCTTGGAGAAATAGTAGAAACATATGAAAAGCAAAATTGCCATGATAACTGTGTGAAAGCAGCTACCTTTATTGACAATTCTATTCATGCTACTAATGATACTGTTGTAGATAGAAGTGTGAAATATGATCTGAAACAAAGTGAAATAATTGAGATAGTACCTTGGAGAGATAAATTTGCATACTCCAGTGACACATATGTAGAACATAGTCATACGACTGAAATTTCTGAGTTTCCTGTAAGACTATATTTGGAGTGTTTTCATTTTTGTCCAGAAATGTGTTCTTATTACTTATACATGTTTGGTGTAATTAATACCATAAATCTCAAGTGTCATACATTTTACTTTGAAAAAATGCCATTGATCTTCAATCTATTGCATTTTTTTTCTTGGAGGTGGAAGTGTTACGTACTCCTAGCAGAATACGTATATAAATTTAAAATAAATTTTATTTTATTTTATCATTGCATGTATATGTACACACATTGTGTTTTGGTAAATTGTCGTATGGTGTGGCAGCGTCAGTGGACAGGAGCGGGGTTGCGTTGCACACGTCTATTACCTGATTGATACGGGAAAGCTGGACCTGTTCAGTTTGAGAGTTCCAGATGTCACTTTTATTTAGTATATATAATTGTTATAGTCTGTAATTAAACAGGTGGCATTGTACTTATATATTTTGTAAGTAACTATTATCTGTAAATTGCATTCTTGTGTGTTTTAAGAACAAGTGGTTGTTCAATTAGTTTAAAATATTAAAAAGTCCTTAGTTTCCATCCCTCATCCTGGGATGAGGCAGACGGGAGGTGAGAATGTGGGTAGCGCCAGAGCGAGAGTCAGTAGCTTCGGGGAACCAGGAGGAGTAACATGTGGGAGATAAGTCTGTTATTTTTTGTTGTGCCATAGTTTACTATTATATATTACGTGCAATGACAATACTTTCATTTGTGGTATAAGTTAACTTAACCATCTGTGTTTTTATATTATACTGTCTTGAATATATATCTATATAATATTTTGTATCTATTCTTCAGTCCTAAAGGAAGAGTTTTATTTATGTGCTCATTACTTATCAAGGGGTTATACTGGTGACGCGCTTTAGAGAGCAGCAGTGATATCCCTAGACGTAATTAAAGCTTGGCTGCTGTAGGGTCACGAGCCGTAACGAACGATAGGTAACAGTGGGGTCCCTCGATTGTTTCAAGCGCGGGTTGGACAAGTATATGAGTGGGATTGGGTGGTTATAGAATAGGAGCTGCCTCGTATGGGCCAATAGGCCTTCTGCAGTTACCTTTGTTCTTATGTTCTTATGTTCTTACGTTCTCGTTGAGCACTATTCCAACATGAGATGGAATCCACATGAATTTCACATTGTGACCTTTTAGCTGTATCTCAGTTATCCTTTTCTTACAATCCTAAACTATGGACATGAAGACTGGGTTTCGACTGTTTAACGACTCCAGTGTTCCTCGGCTATCAACAAATACAAAAACATCTTTGTCGTCATGACGTACTTCCTCCAAACACGCCAGAATGGCCTGCAGTTCAGCACTGAAAGTAATGGTGGTTAGTTGTTGTAGTTAGAGGAGGAGGTCGAGGAGGAAGGAGGAGGAGTAAGGAGGAGAAAGAGGAGGTAGGAGAAGGTTGAGGAGGAAGAAGGTCAAGGAAGAAAGAGGAGAAGGTCAAGGAGGAAGGAGAACGTCAAGGAGGAAGGAGAAGGTCAAGGAAGAACGAGGAGAAGACCGAGGAGGAGAAGTTGTTGGTGGTGGCTGTTGGTTGTTGTTAGTGGATATTGATGGTTGAAGAACATAGAAGGATTAGGAAAAATTAGGAAGGCAGGAACGACAAGGAAGTTTAAGGTAGGAGTAGGAAGATTACGGAGGAAGGAAGAAAAATATGGAAGGAGTGGTGTGTGACAGTGGTGGAGAGTGGAGTGTGGCAGTGGTGGAGAGTGGTGTGTGGCAGTGGTGGAGAGTGGTGTGTGGCAGTGGTGGAGAGTGGTGTGTGGCAGTGGTGGAGAGTGGTGTGTGGCAGTGGAGGAGAGTGGTGTGTGGCAGTGGTGGAGAGTGGTTTGTGGCAGTGGTGGAGAGTGGTGTGTGGCAGTGGTGGAGAGTGGTGTGTGGCAGTGGTGGAGAGTGGTGTGTGGCAGTGGTGGAGAGTGGTGTGTGGCAGTGGTGGAGAGTGGTGTGTGGCAGTGGTGGAGAGTGGTGTGTGGCAGTGGTGGAGAGTGGTGTGTGGCAGTGGTGGAGAGTGGTGTGTGGCAGTGGTGGAGAGTGGTGTGTGACAGTGGTGGAGAGTGGTGTGTGGCAGTGGTAAAGAGTGGTGTGTGGCAGTGGTGGAGAGTGGTGTGTGGCAGTGGTGGAGAGTGGTGTGTGACAGTGGTGGAGAGTGGTGTGTGTGACAGTGGTGGAGAGTGGAGTGTGGCAGTGGTGGAGAGTGGTGTGTGGCAGTGGTGGAGAGTGGTGTGTGGCAGTGGTGGAGAGTGGTGTGTGGCAGTGGAGGAGAGTGGTGTGTGGCAGTGGTGGAGAGTGGTTTGTGGCAGTGGTGGAGAGTGGTGTGTGACAGTGGTGGAGAGTGGTGTGTGGCAGTGGTGGAGAGTGGTGTGTGACAGTGGTGGAGAGTGGTGTGTGGCAGTGGTGGAGAGTGGTGTGTGGTAGTGGTGGAGAGTGGTGTGTGGCAGTGGTGGAGAGTGGTGTGTGACAGTGGTGGAGAGTGGTGTGTGGCAGTGGGGGAGAATGGTGTGTGGCAGAGTGGAGAGTGGTGTGTGGCAGTGGTGGAGAGTGGTGTGTGACAGTGGTGGAGAGTGGTGTGTGGCAGTGGTGGAGAGTGGTGTGTGGCAGTGGTGGAGAGTGGTGTGTGACAGTGGTGGAGAGTGGTGTGTGGCAGTGGTGGAGAGTGGTGTGTGGCAGTGGTGGAGAGTGGTGTGTGGCAGTGGTGGAGAGTGGTGTGTGGCAGTGGTGGAGAGTGGTGTGTGGCAGTGGTGGAGAGTGGTGATAGATTGTGGTGGAGAATGGTGTATGAAAGTGGTGGAAAGTTGTGTGTGGCTGTGGTGGAGAGTGGTGTGTGACAGTACTGGAGAGTGGTGTGTGACAGTGGTGGAGAGTGGTGTGTGACAGTGGTGGAGAGTGGTGAGAGAAAGTGGTGGAAAGTGGTGTGTGTCAGTGATGGAGAGTGGTGTGTGACAGTGATGGAGAGTGGTGTGTGGCAGTGGTGGAGAGTGGTGTGTGGCAGTGATGGAGAGTGGTGTGTAACAGTGGTGGAGAGAGATGTGTGACAGTGGTGGAGAGTGGTGTGTGGCAGTGGTGGTGAGTGGTGTGTGACAGTGGTGGAGAGTGGTGAGGGGCAATGGTGGAGAGTGGTGTGTGACAGTGGTGGAGAGTGGTGTGTGACAGTGGTGAAAAGTGGTGTGTGGCAGAGGTGGAGAGTGGTGTGTGGCGGTGGTGGAGAGTGGAGTGTGAGAGTGGTGGAGAGTGGTGTTGGGCAGTGGTGGAGAGTGGTGAGGGGCAGTGGTGGAGAGTGGTGAGGGGCAGTGGTTGAGAGTGGTGTGTGGCAGTGGTGGAGAGTGGAGAGGGGCAGTGGTGGAGAGTGGTGAGGGGCAGTGGTGGAGAGTGGTGAGGGGCAGTAGTGGAAAGTTGTGTGTGACAGTGGTGGAGATTGGTGTGTGACAGTGGTGGAGAGTTGTGTTGGGCAGTGGTGGAGAGTGGTGAGTGGCAGTTGTGAAGAGTGGTGTGTGACAGTGGTGGAGAGTGGTGAGGAGCAGTGGTGGAGAGTGCTGTGTGACAGTGGTGGAGAGTGGTGTTTGACAGTGGTGGAGAGTAGTGTGTGACAGTGGTGGAGAGGGGTGTGTGGCAATGGTGGAGAGTGGTGTGTGGAAGTGGTGGAGAGTGGTGAGTGGCAGTGGTGGAAGTTGTGAGGGGCAGTGGTGGAGAGGGGTGTGTGGCAGTGGTGGAGAATGATGTGTGAGAGTGGTGGAGAGTGGAGAGGGGCAGTGGTGGAGAGTGGTGAGGGGCAGTAGTGGAGAGTGGTGAGGGGCAGTGGTGGAGAGTGGTGTGTGACAGTGGTGGAGAGAGGTGAGAAGTGGTGGAGAGTGGTGAGGGGAAGTGGTGGAGAGTGGTGAGAGGAAGTGGTGGAGAGTGGTGAGGGGCAGTGTTGGAGAGTGGTGTGTGACAGTGGTAGAGAGTGGTGAGTGGCAGTGTTGGAGAGTGGTGTGTGACAGTGGTGGAGAGTGGTGTGTGACAGTGGTGGAGAGTGGTGTCTAACAGTGGTGGAGAGTGGTGTGTGAGTGTGGTAGAGAGTGGTGTGTGACAGTGGTGGAGAGTGGTGTGTGACAGTGGTGGAGAGTGGTGTGTGAGTGTGGTAGAGAGTGCTATGTGGCAGTGGTGGAGAGTGGTGTGTGACAGTGGTGGAGAGTGGTGCGTGACACTGGTGGAGAGTGGTGTGTGACAGTGGTGGAGAGTGGTGTGTGAGTGTGGTAGAGAGTGGTGTGTGACAGTGGTGGAGAGTGGTGTGTGACAGTGGTGGAGAGTGGAGAGTGGCAGTGGTGGAGAGTGCTGTGTGGCAGTGGTGGAGAGTGGTGTGTGACAGTGGTGGAGAGTAGTGTGTGACAGTGATGGAGAGTGGTGTGTGACAGTGGTGGAGAGTGGTGTGTGGCAGTGGTGGAGAGTGGTGTGTGGCAGTGGTGGAGAGTAGTGTGTAGCAGTGATGGAGAGTGGTGTGTGACAGTGGTGGAGAGTGGTGTGTGACAGTGGTGGAGAGTAGTGTGTGACAGTGATGGAGAGTGGTGTGTGACAGTGGTGGAGAGTGGTGTGTGGCAGTGGTGGAGAGTGGTGTGTGGCAGTGGTGGAGAGTGGTGTGTAGCAGTGGTGGAGAGTGGTGTGTGACAGTGGTGGAGAGTGGTGTGTGGCAGTGGTGGATAGTAGTGTGTGACAGTGGTGGAGAGTGGTAAAGGGCAGTGGTGGAGAGTGGTGTGTGACAGTGGTAGAGAGTGGTGTGTGGCAGTGGTGTAGAGTGTTGTTTAACAGTGGTGGAGAGTGGTGTGTGACAGTGGTGGAGAGTGATGTGTGGCAGTGGTGGAGAGTGGTGTGTGGCAGTGGTGGAGAGTAGTGTGTGACGGTGGTGGAGAGTGGTGTGTGAGTGTGGTGGAGAGTGGTGTGTGACAGTGGTGGAGAGTGGTGAGTGGCAGTGGTGGAGAGTAGTGTGTGACAGTGGTGGAGAATGGTGTGTGACAGTGGTGGAGAGTGACGTGTGACAGTGGAGAAAGAGTAGTGTGTGACAGTGGTGAAGAGTGGCAGTGGTGGAGAGTGGTGTGTGGCAGTGGTGGAGAGTGGTGTGTGACAGTGGTGGAGAGTGGTGTGTGACAGTGGTGGAGAGTGGTGAATGGCAGTGGTGGAGTGTTGTGAGGGGCAGTGGAGGAGAGTGGTGTGTGGCAGTGGTGGAGAATGATGTGTGAGAGTGGTGGAGAGTGGAGAGGGGCAGTGGTGGAGAGTGGTGAGGGGCAGTGGTGGAGAGAGATGAGGGGAAGTGGTGGAGAGTGGTCAGGGGCAGGGGTGGAGAGTGTTGTGTGGCAATGGTGGAGAGTTCTGTGTGACAGTGGTGGAGAGAAGTGTGTGACAGTGGTGAAGAGTGGCAGTGGTGGAGAGTGGTGTGTGGCAGTGGTGGAGAGTGGTGATGAGCATTGATGGAGAGTGGTGTGTGACAGTGGTGGAGAGTGGTGTGTGGCAGTGATGGAGAGTGGTGTGTGACAGTGGTGGAGAGTGGTGTGTGACATTGGTGGAGAGTGGTGTGTGGCAGTGGTGGAGAGTGGTGTGTGACAGTGGTGGAGAGTGGTGTGTGGCAATGGTGGAGAGTGGTGAGGGGCAGTGGTGGAGAGTGGTGTGTGGCAATGGTGGAGAGTGGTGTGTGGCAGTAGTGGAGAGTGGTGTGTGACAGTGGTGGAGAGTGGTGTGTGGCAGTGGTGGATAGTGGTGTGTGACAGTGGTGGAGAGTTGTGTTTGGCAGTGGTGGAGAGTGGTGAGGGTCAGTTGTGGAGAGTGGTGAGGGGCAGTTGTGGAGAGTGGTGTGTGGCAGTGGTGGAGAGTGGTGTGTGGCAGTGGTGGAGAGTGCTGTGTGGCATTGGCGGAGAGTGGTGTGTGACAGTGGTGGAGAGTGGTGTGTGGCAGTGGTGGAGAGTGGTGTGTGCCAGTGGTGGAGAGTGGTGTGTGGTATTGGTGGAGAGTGGTGAGGGGCAGTTGTGGAGAGTGGTGTGTGGCATTGGAGGAGAGTTGTGTGTGGCAGTGTTCGAAAGTGGAGTGTGACAGTGGTGGAGAGTGGTGTGTGGCAGTGGTGGGGAGTGGTGAGGGGCAGTGGTGGAGAGTGGTGAGAGAATGTGGTGGAGAATGGTGTATGAAAGTGGTGGAAAGTGGTGTGTGGCTGTGGTGGAGAGTGGTGTGTGACAGTACTGGAGAGTGGTGTGTGACAGTGGTGGAGAGTGGTGTGTGACAGTGGTGGAGAGTGGTGAGAGAAAGTGGTGGAGAGTGGTGAGGGACAATGGTGGAGAGTGGTGTGTGACAGTGGTGGAGAGTGGTGTGTGACAGTGGTGAAAAGTGGTGTGTGGCAGAGGTGGAGAGTGGTGTGTGGCGGTGGTGGAGAGTGGAGTGTGACAGTGGTGGAGAGTGGTGTTGGGCAGTGGTGGAGAGTGGTGAGGGGCAGTGGTGGAGAGTGGTGAGGGGCAGTGGTTGAGAGTGGTGTGTGGCAGTGGTGGAGAGTGGAGAGGGGCAGTGGTGGAGAGTGGTGAGGGACAGTGGTGGAGAGTGGTGAGGGGCAGTAGTGGAGAGTTGTGTGTGACAGTGGTGGAGATTGGTGTGTGACAGTGGTGGAGAGTTGTGTTGGGCAGTGGTGGAGAGTGGTGAGTGGCAGTTGTGAAGAGTGGTGTGTGACAGTGGTGGAGAGTGGTGAGGAGCAGTGGTGGAGAGTGCTGTGTGACAGTGGTGGAGAGTGGTGTTTGACAGTGGTGGAGAGTAGTGTGTGACAGTGGTGGAGAGTGGTGTGTGGCAATGGTGGAGAGTGGGGTGTGGCAGTGGTGGAGAGTGGTGAGTGGCAGTGGTGGAGAGTTGTGAGGGGCAGTGGTGGAGAGGGGTGTGTGGCAGTGGTGGAGAGTGGTGTGTAGCAGTGGTGGAGAGTGGTGTGTGACAGTGGTGGAGAGTGGTGTGTGGCAGTGGTGGATAGTAGTGTGTGACAGTGGTGGAGAGTGGTAAAGGGCAGTGGTGGAGAGTGGTGTGTGACAGTGGTAGAGAGTGGTGTGTGGCAGTGGTGTAGAGTGTTGTGTGACAGTGGTGGAGAGTGGTTTTTGACACTGGTGGAGAGTTGTTTAACAGTGGTGGAGAGTGGTGTGTGACAGTGGTGGAGAGTGATGTGTGGCAGTGGTGGAGAGTGGTGTGTGGCAGTTGTGGAGAGTAGTGTGTGACGGTGGTGGAGAGTGGTGTGTGAGTGTGGTGGAGAGTGACGTGTGACAGTGGTGGAGAGTAGTGTGTGACAGTGGTGGAGAGTGGTGAGTGGCAGTGGTGGAGAGTAGTGTGTGACAGAGGTGGAGAGTGGTGTGTGACAGTGGTGGAGAGTGACGTGTGACAGTGGAGAAAGAGTAGTGTGTGACAGTGGTGAAGAGTGGCAGTGGTGGAGAGTGGTGTGTGGCAGTGGTGGAGAGTGGTGTGTGACAGTGGTGGAGAGTGGTGTGTGACAGTGGTGGAGAGTGGTGAATGGCAGTGGTGGAGTGTTGTGAGGGGCAATGGAGGAGAGTGGTGTGTGGCAGTGGTGGAGAATGATGTGTGAGAGTGGTGGAGAGTGGAGAGGGGCAGTGGTGGAGAGTGGTGAGGGGCAGTGGTGGAGAGAGATGAGGGGAAGTGGTGGAGAGTGGTCAGGGGCAGGGGTGGAGAGTGTTGTGTGGCAATGGTGGAGAGTTCTGTGTGACAGTGGTGGAGAGAAGTGTGTGACAGTGGTGAAGAGTGGCAGTGGTGGAGAGTGGTGTGTGGCAGTGGTGGAGAGTGGTGATGAGCATTGATGGAGAGTGGTGTGTGACAGTGGTGGAGAGTGGTGTGTGGCAGTGATGGAGAGTGGTGTGTGACAGTGGTGGAGAGTGGTGTGTGACATTGGTGGAGAGTGGTGTGTGGCAGTGGTGGAGAGTGGTGTGTGACAGTGGTGGAGAGTGGTGTGTGGCAATGGTGGAGAGTGGTGAGGGGCAGTGGTGGAGAGTGGTGTGTGGCAATGGTGGAGAGTGGTGTGTGGCAGTAGTGGAGAGTGGTGTGTGACAGTGGTGGAGAGTGGTTTGTGGCAGTGGTGGATAGTGGTGTGTGACAGTGGTGGAGAGAAGTGTGTGACAGTGGTGAAGAGTGGCAGTGGTGGAGAGTGGTGTGTGGCAGTGGTGGAGAGTGGTGATGAGCATTGATGGAGAGTGGTGTGTGACAGTGGTGGAGAGTGGTGTGTGGCAGTGATGGAGAGTGGTGTGTGACAGTGGTGGAGAGTGGTGTGTGAAATTGGTGGAGAGTGGTGTGTGGCAGTGGTGGAGAGTGGTGTGTGACAGTGGTGGAGAGTGGTGTGTGGCAATGGTGGAGAGTGGTGAGGGGCAGTGGTGGAGAGTGGTGTGTGGCAATGGTGGAGAGTGGTGTGTGGCAGTAGTGGAGAGTGGTGTGTGACAGTGGTGGAGAGTGGTGTGTGGCAGTGGTGGATAGTGGTGTGTGACAGTGGTGGAGAGTTGTGTTTGGCAGTGGTGGAGAGTGGTGAGGGTCAGTTGTGGAGAGTGGTGAGGGGCAGTTGTGGAGAGTGGTGTGTGGCAGTGGTGGAGAGTGGTGTGTGGCAGTGGTGGAGAGTGCTGTGTGGCATTGGCGGAGAGTGGTGTGTGACAGTGGTGGAGAGTGGTGTGTGGCAGTGGTGGAGAGTGGTGTGTGCCAGTGGTGGAGAGTGGTGTGTGGTATTGGTGGAGAGTGGTGAGGGGCAGTTGTGGAGAGTGGTGTGTGGCATTGGAGGAGAGTTGTGTGTGGCAGTGTTCGAAAGTGGAGTGTGACAGTGGTGGAGAGTGGTGTGTGGCAGTGGTGGGGAGTGGTGAGGGGCAGTGGTGGAGAGTGGTGAGAGAATGTGGTGGAGAATGGTGTATGAAAGTGGTGGAAAGTGGTGTGTGGCTGTGGTGGAGAGTGGTGTGTGACAGTACTGGAGAGTGGTGTGTGACAGTGGTGGAGAGTGGTGTGTGACAGTGGTGGAGAGTGGTGAGAGAAAGTGGTGGAGAGTGGTGAGGGACAATGGTGGAGAGTGGTGTGTGACAGTGGTGGAGAGTGGTGTGTGACAGTGGTGAAAAGTGGTGTGTGGCAGAGGTGGAGAGTGGTGTGTGGCGGTGGTGGAGAGTGGAGTGTGACAGTGGTGGAGAGTGGTGTTGGGCAGTGGTGGAGAGTGGTGAGGGGCAGTGGTGGAGAGTGGTGAGGGGCAGTGGTTGAGAGTGGTGTGTGGCAGTGGTGGAGAGTGGAGAGGGGCAGTGGTGGAGAGTGGTGAGGGGCAGTGGTGGAGAGTGGTGAGGGGCAGTAGTGGAGAGTTGTGTGTGACAGTGGTGGAGATTGGTGTGTGACAGTGGTGGAGAGTTGTGTTGGGCAGTGGTGGAGAGTGGTGAGTGGCAGTTGTGAAGAGTGGTGTGTGACAGTGGTGGAGAGTGGTGAGGAGCAGTGGTGGAGAGTGCTGTGTGACAGTGGTGGAGAGTGGTGTTTGACAGTGGTGGAGAGTAGTGTGTGACAGTGGTGGAGAGTGGTGTGTGGCAATGGTGGAGAGTGGGGTGTGGCAGTGGTGGAGAGTGGTGAGTGGCAGTGGTGGAGAGTTGTGAGGGGCAGTGGTGGAGAGGGGTGTGTGGCAGTGGTGGAGAGTGGTGTGTAGCAGTGGTGGAGAGTGGTGTGTGACAGTGGTGGAGAGTGGTGTGTGGCAGTGGTGGATAGTAGTGTGTGACAGTGGTGGAGAGTGGTAAAGGGCAGTGGTGGAGAGTGGTGTGTGACAGTGGTAGAGAGTGGTGTGTGGCAGTGGTGTAGAGTGTTGTGTGACAGTGGTGGAGAGTGGTTTTTGACACTGGTGGAGAGTTGTTTAACAGTGGTGGAGAGTGGTGTGTGACAGTGCTGGAGAGTGATGTGTGGCAGTGGTGGAGAGTGGTGTGTGGCAGTTGTGGAGAGTAGTGTGTGACGGTGGTGGAGAGTGGTGTGTGAGTGTGGTGGAGAGTGACGTGTGACAGTGGTGGAGAGTAGTGTGTGACAGTGGTGGAGAGTGGTGAGTGGCAGTGGTGGAGAGTAGTGTGTGACAGAGGTGGAGAGTGGTGTGTGACAGTGGTGGAGAGTGACGTGTGACAGTGGAGAAAGAGTAGTGTGTGACAGTGGTGAAGAGTGGCAGTGGTGGAGAGTGGTGTGTGGCAGTGGTGGAGAGTGGTGTGTGACAGTGGTGGAGAGTGGTGTGTGACAGTGGTGGAGAGTGGTGAATGGCAGTGGTGGAGTGTTGTGAGGGGCAGTGGAGGAGAGTGGTGTGTGGCAGTGGTGGAGAATGATGTGTGAGAGTGGTGGAGAGTGGAGAGGGGCAGTGGTGGAGAGTGGTGAGGGGCAGTGGTGGAGAGAGATGAGGGGAAGTGGTGGAGAGTGGTCAGGGGCAGGGGTGGAGAGTGTTGTGTGGCAATGGTGGAGAGTTCTGTGTGACAGTGGTGGAGAGAAGTGTGTGACAGTGGTGAAGAGTGGCAGTGGTGGAGAGTGGTGTGTGGCAGTGGTGGAGAGTGGTGATGAGCATTGATGGAGAGTGGTGTGTGACAGTGGTGGAGAGTGGTGTGTGGCAGTGATGGAGAGTGGTGTGTGACAGTGGTGGAGAGTGGTGTGTGACATTGGTGGAGAGTGGTGTGTGGCAGTGGTGGAGAGTGGTGTGTGACAGTGGTGGAGAGTGGTGTGTGGCAATGGTGGAGAGTGGTGAGGGGCAGTGGTGGAGAGTGGTGTGTGGCGATGGCGGAGAGTGGTGTGTGGCAGTAGTGGAGAGTGGTATGTGACAGTGGTGGAGAGTGGTTTGTGGCAGTGGTGGATAGTGGTGTGTGACAGTGGTGGAGAGTTGTGTTTGGCAGTGGTGGAGAGTGGTGAGGGTCAGTTGTGGAGAGTGGTGAGGGGCAGTTGTGGAGAGTGGTGTGTGGCAGTGGTGGAGAGTGGTGTGTGGCAGTGGTGGAGAGTGCTGTGTGGCATTGGCGGAGAGTGGTGTGTGACAGTAGTGGAGAGTGGTGTGTGGCAGTGGTGGAGAGTGGTGTGTGCCAGTGGTGGAGAGTGGTGTGTGGTATTGGTGGAGAGTGGTGAGGGGCAGTTGTGGAGAGAGGTGTGTGGCATTGGAGGAGAGTTGTGTGTGGCAGTGTTCGAAAGTGGAGTGTGACAGTGGTGGAGAGTGGTGTGTGGCAGTGGTGGAGAGTGGTGAGGGGCAGTGGTGGAGAGTGGTGAGAGAATGTGGTGGAGAATGGTGTATGAAAGTGGTGGAAAGTGGTGTGTGGCTGTGGTGGAGAGTGGTGTGTGACAGTACTGGAGAGTGGTGTGTGACAGTGGTGGAGAGTGGTGTGTGACAGTGGTGGAGAGTGGTGTGAGAAAGTGGTGGAGAGTGGTGAGGGGCAATGGTGGAGAGTGGTGTGTGACAGTGGTGGAGAGTGGTGTGTGACAGTGGTGAAAAGTGGTGTGTGGCAGAGGTGGAGAGTGGTGTGTGGCGGTGGTGGAGAGTGGAGTGTGACAGTGGTGGAGAGTGGTGTTGGGCAGTGGTGGAGAGTGGTGAGGGGCAGTGGTGGAGAGTGGTGAGGGGCAGTGGTTGAGAGTGGTGTGTGGCAGTGGTGGAGAGTGGAGAGGGGCAGTGGTGGAGAGTGGTGAGGGGCAGTGGTGGAGAGTGGTGAGGGGCAGTAGTGGAGAGTTGTGTGTGACAGTGGTGGAGATTGGTGTGTGACAGTGGTGGAGAGTTGTGTTGGGCAGTGGTGGAGAGTGGTGAGTGGCAGTTGTGAAGAGTGGTGTGTGACAGTGGTGGAGAGTGGTGAGGAGCAGTGGTGGAGAGTGCTGTGTGACAGTGGTGGAGAGTGGTGTTTGACAGTGGTGGAGAGTAGTGTGTGACAGTGGTGGAGAGTGGTGTGTGGCAATGGTGGAGAGTGGGGTGTGGCAGTGGTGGAGAGTGGTGAGTGGCAGTGGTGGAGAGTTGTGAGGGGCATTGGTGGAGAGGGGTGTGTGGCAGTGGTGGAGAATGATGTGTGAGAGTGGTGGAGAGTGGAGAGGGGCAGTGGTGGAGAGTGGTGAGGGGCAGTAGTGGTGAGTGGTGAGGGGCAGTGGTGGAGAGTGGTGTGTGACAGTGGTGGAGAGTGGTGAGAAGTGGTGGAGAGTGGTGAGGGGAAGTGGTGGAGAGTGGTGAGAGGAAGTGGTGGAGAGTGGTGAGGGGCAGTGTTGGAGAGTGGTGTGTGACAGTGGTAGAGAGTGGTGAGTGGCAGTGTTGGAGAGTGGTGTGTGACAGTGGTGGAGAGTGGTGTGTGACAGTGGTGGAGAGTGGTGTGTGACAGTGGTGGAGAGTGGTGTGTGAGTGTGGTAGAGAGTGGTGTGTGACAGTGGTGGAGAGTGGTGTGTGACAGTGGTGGAGAGTGGTGTGTGAGTGTGGTAGAAAGTGCTATGTGGCAGTGGTGGAGAGTGGTGTGTGACAGTGGTGGAGAGTGGTGCGTGACACTGGTGGAGAGTGGTGTGTGACAGTGGTGGAGAGTGGTGCGTGACACTGGTGGAGAGTGGTGTGTGACAGTGGTGGAGAGTGGTGTGTGGCAGTGGTGGAGAGTGGTGTGTGACAGTGGTGGAGAGTGGTGTGTGAGTGTGGTAGAGAGTGGTGTGTGACAGTGGTGGAGAGTGGTGTGTGACAGTGGTGGAGAGTGGAGAGTGGCAGTGGTGGAGAGTGGTGTGTGACAGTGGTGGAGAGTGCTGTGTGGCAGTGGTGGAGAGTGGTGTGTGACAGTGGTGGAGAGTTGTGTGTGGCAGTGTTCGAAAGTAGAGTGTGACAGTGGTGGAGAGTGGTGTGTGACAGTGGTGAAGAGTTTTGAGGGGCAGTGGTGGAGAGTGGTGCGTGACAGTGGTGGAGAGTGGTGTGTGACACTGGTGGAGAGTGGTGTGTGACAGTGGTGGAGAGTGGTGTGTGACACTGGTGGAGAGTGGTGTGTGACAGTGGTGGAGAGTGGTGTGTGAGTGTGGTAGAGAGTGGTGTGTGACAGTGGTGGAGAGTGGTGTGTGACAGTGGTGGAGAGTGGAGAGTGGCAGTGGTGGAGAGTGGTGTGTGACAGTGGTGGAGAGTGCTGTGTGGCAGTGGTGGAGAGTGGTGTGTGACAGTGGTGGAGAGTTGTGTGTGGCAGTGTTCGAAAGTAGAGTGTGACAGTGGTGGAGAGTGGTGTGTGACAGTGGTGAAGAGTTTTGAGGGGCAGTGGTGGAGAGTGGTGCGTGGCAGTGGTGGAGAATGATGTGTGAGAGTGGTGGAGAGTAGAGAGGGGCAGTGGTGGAGAGTGGTGAAGGGCGGTGGTTGAGAGTGGCGTGTGGCAGTGGTGGAGAGTGGTGTGTGACAGTGGTGGAGAGTGGTGTGTGAGTGTGGTAGAGAGTGGTGTGTGGCACTGGTGGAGAGTGGTGAGGGGCAGTGGTGGAGAGTGGTGAGAGACAGTGGTGGAGAATGGTGTATGAAAGTGGTGGAAAGTGGTGTGTGGCTGTGGTGGAGAGTGGTGTGTGACAGTACTGGAGAGTGGTGTGGGACAGTGGTGGAGAGTGGTGAGAGAAAGTGGTGGAAAGTGGTGTGTGGCAGTGGTGGTGAGTGGTGTGTGGCAGTGGTGGAGAGTGGTGTGTGGTAGTGGTGGAGAGTGGTGTGTGGCAGTGGTGGAGAGTGGTGTGTGACAGTGGTGGAGAGTGGTGTGTGGCAGTGGGGGAGAATGGTGTGTGGCAGAGTGGAGAGTGGTGTGTGGCAGTGGTGGAGAGTGGTGTGTGACAGTGGTGGAGAGTGGTGTGTGGCAGTGGTGGAGAGTGGTGTGTGGCAGTGGTGGAGAGTGGTGTGTGACAGTGGTGGAGAGTGGTGTGTGGCAGTGGTGGAGAGTGGTGTGTGGCAGTGGTGGAGAGTGGTGTGTGGCAGTGGTGGAGAGTGGTGTGTGGCAGTGGTGGAGAGTGGTGTGTGGCAGTGGTGGAGAGTGGTGATAGATTGTGGTGGAGAATGGTGTATGAAAGTGGTGGAAAGTTGTGTGTGGCTGTGGTGGAGAGTGGTGTGTGACAGTACTGGAGAGTGGTGTGTGACAGTGGTGGAGAGTGGTGTGTGACAGTGGTGGAGAGTGGTGAGAGAAAGTGGTGGAAAGTGGTGTGTGTCAGTGATGGAGAGTGGTGTGTGACAGTGATGGAGAGTGGTGTGTGGCAGTGGTGGAGAGTGGTGTGTGGCAGTGATGGAGAGTGGTGTGTAACAGTGGTGGAGAGAGATGTGTGACAGTGGTGGAGAGTGGTGTGTGGCAGTGGTGGTGAGTGGTGTGTGACAGTGGTGGAGAGTGGTGAGGGGCAATGGTGGAGAGTGGTGTGTGACAGTGGTGGAGAGTGGTGTGTGACAGTGGTGAAAAGTGGTGTGTGGCAGAGGTGGAGAGTGGTGTGTGGCGGTGGTGGAGAGTGGAGTGTGACAGTGGTGGAGAGTGGTGTTGGGCAGTGGTGGAGAGTGGTGAGGGGCAGTGGTGGAGAGTGGTGAGGGGCAGTGGTTGAGAGTGGTGTGTGGCAGTGGTGGAGAGTGGAGAGGGGCAGTGGTGGAGAGTGGTGAGGGGCAGTGGTGGAGAGTGGTGAGGGGCAGTAGTGGAAAGTTGTGTGTGACAGTGGTGGAGATTGGTGTGTGACAGTGGTGGAGAGTTGTGTTGGGCAGTGGTGGAGAGTGGTGAGTGGCAGTTGTGAAGAGTGGTGTGTGACAGTGGTGGAGAGTGGTGAGGAGCAGTGGTGGAGAGTGCTGTGTGACAGTGGTGGAGAGTGGTGTTTGACAGTGGTGGAGAGTAGTGTGTGACAGTGGTGGAGAGTGGTGTGTGGCAATGGTGGAGAGTGGTGTGTGGAAGTGGTGGAGAGTGGTGAGTGGCAGTGGTGGAAGTTGTGAGGGGCAGTGGTGGAGAGGGGTGTGTGGCAGTGGTGGAGAATGATGTGTGAGAGTGGTGGAGAGTGGAGAGGGGCAGTGGTGGAGAGTGGTGAGGGGCAGTAGTGGAGAGTGGTGAGGGGCAGTGGTGGAGAGTGGTGTGTGACAGTGGTGGAGAGAGGTGAGAAGTGGTGGAGAGTGGTGAGGGGAAGTGGTGGAGAGTGGTGAGAGGAAGTGGTGGAGAGTGGTGAGGGGCAGTGTTGGAGAGTGGTGTGTGACAGTGGTAGAGAGTGGTGAGTGGCAGTGTTGGAGAGTGGTGTGTGACAGTGGTGGAGAGTGGTGTGTGACAGTGGTGGAGAGTGGTGTGTAACAGTGGTGGAGAGTGGTGTGTGAGTGTGGTAGAGAGTGGTGTGTGACAGTGGTGGAGAGTGGTGTGTGACAGTGGTGGAGAGTGGTGTGTGAGTGTGGTAGAGAGTGCTATGTGGCAGTGGTGGAGAGTGGTGTGTGACAGTGGTGGAGAGTGGTGCGTGACACTGGTGGAGAGTGGTGTGTGACAGTGGTGGAGAGTGGTGTGTGAGTGTGGTAGAGAGTGGTGTGTGACAGTGGTGGAGAGTGGTGTGTGACAGTGGTGGAGAGTGGAGAGTGGCAGTGGTGGAGAGTGCTGTGTGGCAGTGGTGGAGAGTGGTGTGTGACAGTGGTGGAGAGTAGTGTGTGACAGTGATGGAGAGTGGTGTGTGACAGTGGTGGAGAGTGGTGTGTGGCAGTGGTGGAGAGTGGTGTGTGGCAGTGGTGGAGAGTAGTGTGTAGCAGTGATGGAGAGTGGTGTGTGACAGTGGTGGAGAGTGGTGTGTGACAGTGGTGGAGAGTAGTGTGTGACAGTGATGGAGAGTGGTGTGTGACAGTGGTGGAGAGTGGTGTGTGGCAGTGGTGGAGAGTGGTGTGTGGCAGTGGTGGAGAGTGGTGTGTAGCAGTGGTGGAGAGTGGTGTGTGACAGTGGTGGAGAGTGGTGTGTGGCAGTGGTGGATAGTAGTGTGTGACAGTGGTGGAGAGTGGTAAAGGGCAGTGGTGGAGAGTGGTGTGTGACAGTGGTAGAGAGTGGTGTGTGGCAGTGGTGTAGAGTGTTGTTTAACAGTGGTGGAGAGTGGTGTGTGACAGTGGTGGAGAGTGATGTGTGGCAGTGGTGGAGAGTGGTGTGTGGCAGTGGTGGAGAGTAGTGTGTGACGGTGGTGGAGAGTGGTGTGTGAGTGTGGTGGAGAGTGGTGTGTGACAGTGGTGGAGAGTGGTGAGTGGCAGTGGTGGAGAGTAGTGTGTGACAGTGGTGGAGAATGGTGTGTGACAGTGGTGGAGAGTGACGTGTGACAGTGGAGAAAGAGTAGTGTGTGACAGTGGTGAAGAGTGGCAGTGGTGGAGAGTGGTGTGTGGCAGTGGTGGAGAGTGGTGTGTGACAGTGGTGGAGAGTGGTGTGTGACAGTGGTGGAGAGTGGTGAATGGCAGTGGTGGAGTGTTGTGAGGGGCAGTGGAGGAGAGTGGTGTGTGGCAGTGGTGGAGAATGATGTGTGAGAGTGGTGGAGAGTGGAGAGGGGCAGTGGTGGAGAGTGGTGAGGGGCAGTGGTGGAGAGAGATGAGGGGAAGTGGTGGAGAGTGGTCAGGGGCAGGGGTGGAGAGTGTTGTGTGGCAATGGTGGAGAGTTCTGTGTGACAGTGGTGGAGAGAAGTGTGTGACAGTGGTGAAGAGTGGCAGTGGTGGAGAGTGGTGTGTGGCAGTGGTGGAGAGTGGTGATGAGCATTGATGGAGAGTGGTGTGTGACAGTGGTGGAGAGTGGTGTGTGGCAGTGATGGAGAGTGGTGTGTGACAGTGGTGGAGAGTGGTGTGTGACATTGGTGGAGAGTGGTGTGTGGCAGTGGTGGAGAGTGGTGTGTGACAGTGGTGGAGAGTGGTGTGTGGCAATGGTGGAGAGTGGTGAGGGGCAGTGGTGGAGAGTGGTGTGTGGCAATGGTGGAGAGTGGTGTGTGGCAGTAGTGGAGAGTGGTGTGTGACAGTGGTGGAGAGTGGTGTGTGGCAGTGGTGGATAGTGGTGTGTGACAGTGGTGGAGAGTTGTGTTTGGCAGTGGTGGAGAGTGGTGAGGGTCAGTTGTGGAGAGTGGTGAGGGGCAGTTGTGGAGAGTGGTGTGTGGCAGTGGTGGAGAGTGGTGTGTGGCAGTGGTGGAGAGTGCTGTGTGGCATTGGCGGAGAGTGGTGTGTGACAGTGGTGGAGAGTGGTGTGTGGCAGTGGTGGAGAGTGGTGTGTGCCAGTGGTGGAGAGTGGTGTGTGGTATTGGTGGAGAGTGGTGAGGGGCAGTTGTGGAGAGTGGTGTGTGGCATTGGAGGAGAGTTGTGTGTGGCAGTGTTCGAAAGTGGAGTGTGACAGTGGTGGAGAGTGGTGTGTGGCAGTGGTGGGGAGTGGTGAGGGGCAGTGGTGGAGAGTGGTGAGAGAATGTGGTGGAGAATGGTGTATGAAAGTGGTGGAAAGTGGTGTGTGGCTGTGGTGGAGAGTGGTGTGTGACAGTACTGGAGAGTGGTGTGTGACAGTGGTGGAGAGTGGTGTGTGACAGTGGTGGAGAGTGGTGAGAGAAAGTGGTGGAGAGTGGTGAGGGACAATGGTGGAGAGTGGTGTGTGACAGTGGTGGAGAGTGGTGTGTGACAGTGGTGAAAAGTGGTGTGTGGCAGAGGTGGAGAGTGGTGTGTGGCGGTGGTGGAGAGTGGAGTGTGACAGTGGTGGAGAGTGGTGTTGGGCAGTGGTGGAGAGTGGTGAGGGGCAGTGGTGGAGAGTGGTGAGGGGCAGTGGTTGAGAGTGGTGTGTGGCAGTGGTGGAGAGTGGAGAGGGGCAGTGGTGGAGAGTGGTGAGGGGCAGTGGTGGAGAGTGGTGAGGGGCAGTAGTGGAGAGTTGTGTGTGACAGTGGTGGAGATTGGTGTGTGACAGTGGTGGAGAGTTGTGTTGGGCAGTGGTGGAGAGTGGTGAGTGGCAGTTGTGAAGAGTGGTGTGTGACAGTGGTGGAGAGTGGTGAGGAGCAGTGGTGGAGAGTGCTGTGTGACAGTGGTGGAGAGTGGTGTTTGACAGTGGTGGAGAGTAGTGTGTGACAGTGGTGGAGAGTGGTGTGTGGCAATGGTGGAGAGTGGGGTGTGGCAGTGGTGGAGAGTGGTGAGTGGCAGTGGTGGAGAGTTGTGAGGGGCAGTGGTGGAGAGGGGTGTGTGGCAGTGGTGGAGAGTGGTGTGTAGCAGTGGTGGAGAGTGGTGTGTGACAGTGGTGGAGAGTGGTGTGTGGCAGTGGTGGATAGTAGTGTGTGACAGTGGTGGAGAGTGGTAAAGGGCAGTGGTGGAGAGTGGTGTGTGACAGTGGTAGAGAGTGGTGTGTGGCAGTGGTGTAGAGTGTTGTGTGACAGTGGTGGAGAGTGGTTTTTGACACTGGTGGAGAGTTGATTAACAGTGGTGGAGAGTGGTGTGTGACAGTGGTGGAGAGTGATGTGTGGCAGTGGTGGAGAGTGGTGTGTGGCAGTTGTGGAGAGTAGTGTGTGACGGTGGTGGAGAGTGGTGTGTGAGTGTGGTGGAGAGTGACGTGTGACAGTGGTGGAGAGTAGTGTGTGACAGTGGTGGAGAGTGGTGAGTGGCAGTGGTGGAGAGTAGTGTGTGACAGAGGTGGAGAGTGGTGTGTGACAGTGGTGGAGAGTGACGTGTGACAGTGGAGAAAGAGTAGTGTGTGACAGTGGTGAAGAGTGGCAGTGGTGGAGAGTGGTGTGTGGCAGTGGTGGAGAGTGGTGTGTGACAGTGGTGGAGAGTGGTGTGTGACAGTGGTGGAGAGTGGTGAATGGCAGTGGTGGAGTGTTGTGAGGGGCAGTGGAGGAGAGTGGTGTGTGGCAGTGGTGGAGAATGATGTGTGAGAGTGGTGGAGAGTGGAGAGGGGCAGTGGTGGAGAGTGGTGAGGGGCAGTGGTGGAGAGAGATGAGGGGAAGTGGTGGAGAGTGGTCAGGGGCAGGGGTGGAGAGTGTTGTGTGGCAATGGTGGAGAGTTCTGTGTGACAGTGGTGGAGAGAAGTGTGTGACAGTGGTGAAGAGTGGCAGTGGTGGAGAGTGGTGTGTGGCAGTGGTGGAGAGTGGTGATGAGCATTGATGGAGAGTGGTGTGTGACAGTGGTGGAGAGTGGTGTGTGGCAGTGATGGAGAGTGGTGTGTGACAGTGGTGGAGAGTGGTGTGTGACATTGGTGGAGAGTGGTGTGTGGCAGTGGTGGAGAGTGGTGTGTGACAGTGGTGGAGAGTGGTGTGTGGCAATGGTGGAGAGTGGTGAGGGGCAGTGGTGGAGAGTGGTGTGTGGCAATGGTGGAGAGTGGTGTGTGGCAGTAGTGGAGAGTGGTGTGTGACAGTGGTGGAGAGTGGTTTGTGGCAGTGGTGGATAGTGGTGTGTGACAGTGGTGGAGAGAAGTGTGTGACAGTGGTGAAGAGTGGCAGTGGTGGAGAGTGGTGTGTGGCAGTGGTGGAGAGTGGTGATGAGCATTGATGGAGAGTGGTGTGTGACAGTGGTGGAGAGTGGTGTGTGGCAGTGATGGAGAGTGGTGTGTGACAGTGGTGGAGAGTGGTGTGTGACATTGGTGGAGAGTGGTGTGTGGCAGTGGTGGAGAGTGGTGTGTGACAGTGGTGGAGAGTGGTGTGTGGCAATGGTGGAGAGTGGTGAGGGGCAGTGGTGGAGAGTGGTGTGTGGCAATGGTGGAGAGTGGTGTGTGGCAGTAGTGGAGAGTGGTGTGTGACAGTGGTGGAGAGTGGTGTGTGGCAGTGGTGGATAGTGGTGTGTGACAGTGGTGGAGAGTTGTGTTTGGCAGTGGTGGAGAGTGGTGAGGGGCAGTTGTGGAGAGTGGTGTGTGGCAGTGGTGGAGAGTGGTGTGTGGCAGTGGTGGAGAGTGCTGTGTGGCATTGGCGGAGAGTGGTGTGTGACAGTGGTGGAGAGTGGTGTGTGGCAGTGGTGGAGAGTGGTGTGTGCCAGTGGTGGAGAGTGGTGTGTGGTATTGGTGGAGAGTGGTGAGGGGCAGTTGTGGAGAGTGGTGTGTGGCATTGGAGGAGAGTTGTGTGTGGCAGTGTTCGAAAGTGGAGTGTGACAGTGGTGGAGAGTGGTGCGTGGCAGTGGTGGGGAGTGGTGAGGGGCAGTGGTGGAGAGTGGTGAGAGAATGTGGTGGAGAATGGTGTATGAAAGTGGTGGAAAGTGGTGTGTGGCTGTGGTGGAGAGTGGTGTGTGACAGTACTGGAGAGTGGTGTGTGACAGTGGTGGAGAGTGGTGTGTGACAGTGGTGGAGAGTGGTGAGAGAAAGTGGTGGAGAGTGGTGAGGGACAATGGTGGAGAGTGGTGTGTGACAGTGGTGGAGAGTGGTGTGTGACAGTGGTGAAAAGTGGTGTGTGGCAGAGGTGGAGAGTGGTGTGTGGCGGTGGTGGAGAGTGGAGTGTGACAGTGGTGGAGAGTGGTGTTGGGCAGTGGTGGAGAGTGGTGAGGGGCAGTGGTGGAGAGTGGTGAGGGGCAGTGGTTGAGAGTGGTGTGTGGCAGTGGTGGAGAGTGGAGAGGGGCAGTGGTGGAGAGTGGTGAGGGGCAGTGGTGGAGAGTGGTGAGGGGCAGTAGTGGAGAGTTGTGTGTGACAGTGGTGGAGATTGGTGTGTGACAGTGGTGGAGAGTTGTGTTGGGCAGTGGTGGAGAGTGGTGAGTGGCAGTTGTGAAGAGTGGTGTGTGACAGTGGTGGAGAGTGGTGAGGAGCAGTGGTGGAGAGTGCTGTGTGACAGTGGTGGAGAGTGGTGTTTGACAGTGGTGGAGAGTAGTGTGTGACAGTGGTGGAGAGTGGTGTGTGGCAATGGTGGAGAGTGGGGTGTGGCAGTGGTGGAGAGTGGTGAGTGGCAGTGGTGGAGAGTTGTGAGGGGCAGTGGTGGAGAGGGGTGTGTGGCAGTGGTGGAGAGTGGTGTGTAGCAGTGGTGGAGAGTGGTGTGTGACAGTGGTGGAGAGTGGTGTGTGGCAGTGGTGGATAGTAGTGTGTGACAGTGGTGGAGAGTGGTAAAGGGCAGTGGTGGAGACTGGTGTGTGACAGTGGTAGAGAGTGGTGTGTGGTAGTGGTGTAGAGTGTTGTGTGACAGTGGTGGAGAGTGGTTTTTGACACTGGTGGAGAGTTGTTTAACAGTGGTGGAGAGTGGTGTGTGACAGTGGTGGAGAGTGATGTGTGGCAGTGGTGGAGAGTGGTGTGTGGCAGTTGTGGAGAGTAGTGTGTGACGGTGGTGGAGAGTGGTGTGTGAGTGTGGTGGAGAGTGACGTGTGACAGTGGTGGAGAGTAGTGTGTGACAGTGGTGGAGAGTGGTGAGTGGCAGTGGTGGAGAGTAGTGTGTGACAGAGGTGGAGAGTGGTGTGTGACAGTGGTGGAGAGTGACGTGTGACAGTGGAGAAAGAGTAGTGTGTGACAGTGGTGAAGAGTGGCAGTGGTGGAGAGTGGTGTGTGGCAGTGGTGGAGAGTGGTTTGTGACAGTGGTGGAGAGTGGTGTGTGACAGTGGTGGAGAGTGGTGAATGGCAGTGGTGGAGTGTTGTGAGGGGCAGTGGAGGAGAGTGGTGTGTGGCAGTGGTGGAGAATGATGTGTGAGAGTGGTGGAGAGTGGAGAGGGGCAGTGGTGGAGAGTGGTGAGGGGCAGTGGTGGAGAGAGATGAGGGGAAGTGGTGGAGAGTGGTCAGGGGCAGGGGTGGAGAGTGTTGTGTGGCAATGGTGGAGAGTTCTGTGTGACAGTGGTGGAGAGAAGTGTGTGACAGTGGTGAAGAGTGGCAGTGGTGGAGAGTGGTGTGTGGCAGTGGTGGAGAGTGGTGATGAGCATTGATGGAGAGTGGTGTGTGACAGTGGTGGAGAGTGGTGTGTGGCAGTGATGGAGAGTGGTGTGTGACAGTGGTGGAGAGTGGTGTGTGAATTGGTGGAGAGTGGTGTGTGGCAGTGGTGGAGAGTGGTGTGTGACAGTGGTGGAGAGTGGTGTGTGGCAATGGTGGAGAGTGGTGAGGGGCAGTGGTGGAGAGTGGTGTGTGGCAATGGCGGAGAGTGGTGTGTGGCAGTAGTGGAGAGTGGTATGTGACAGTGGTGGAGAGTGGTTTGTGGCAGTGGTGGATAGTGGTGTGTGACAGTGGTGGAGAGTTGTGTTTGGCAGTGGTGGAGAGTGGTGAGGGTCAGTTGTGGAGAGTGGTGAGGGGCAGTTGTGGAGAGTGGTGTGTGGCAGTGGTGGAGAGTGGTGTGTGGCAGTGGTGGAGAGTGCTGTGTGGCATTGGCGGAGAGTGGTGTGTGACAGTAGTGGAGAGTGGTGTGTGGCAGTGGTGGAGAGTGGTGTGTGCCAGTGGTGGAGAGTGGTGTGTGGTATTGGTGGAGAGTGGTGAGGGGCAGTTGTGGAGAGTGGTGTGTGGCATTGGAGGAGAGTTGTGTGTGGCAGTGTTCGAAAGTGGAGTGTGACAGTGGTGGAGAGTGGTGTGTGGCAGTGGTGGAGAGTGGTGAGGGGCAGTGGTGGAGAGTGGTGAGAGAATGTGGTGGAGAATGGTGTATGAAAGTGGTGGAAAGTGGTGTGTGGCTGTGGTGGAGAGTGGTGTGTGACAGCACTGGAGAGTGGTGTGTGACAGTGGTGGAGAGTGGTGTGTGACAGTGGTGGAGAGTGGTGTGAGAAAGTGGTGGAGAGTGGTGAGGGGCAATGGTGGAGAGTGGTGTGTGACAGTGGTGGAGAGTGGTGTGTGACAGTGGTGAAAAGTGGTGTGTGGCAGAGGTGGAGAGTGGTGTGTGGCGGTGGTGGAGAGTGGAGTGTGACAGTGGTGGAGAGTGGTGTTGGGCAGTGGTGGAGAGTGGTGAGGGGCAGTGGTGGAGAGTGGTGAGGGGCAGTGGTTGAGAGTGGTGTGTGGCAGTGGTGGAGAGTGGAGAGGGGCAGTGGTGGAGAGTGGTGAGGGGCAGTGGTGGAGAGTGGTGAGGGGCAGTAGTGGAGAGTTGTGTGTGACAGTGGTGGAGATTGGTGTGTGACAGTGGTGGAGAGTTGTGTTGGGCAGTGGTGGAGAGTGGTGAGTGGCAGTTGTGAAGAGTGGTGTGTGACAGTGGTGGAGAGTGGTGAGGAGCAGTGGTGGAGAGTGCTGTGTGACAGTGGTGGAGAGTGGTGTTTGACAGTGGTGGAGAGTAGTGTGTGACAGTGGTGGAGAGTGGTGTGTGGCAATGGTGGAGAGTGGGGTGTGGCAGTGGTGGAGAGTGGTGAGTGGCAGTGGTGGAGAGTTGTGAGGGGCAGTGGTGGAGAGGGGTGTGTGGCAGTGGTGGAGAATGATGTGTGAGAGTGGTGGAGCGTGGAGAGGGGCAGTGGTGGAGAGTGGTGAGGGGCAGTAGTGGTGAGTGGTGAGGGGCAGTGGTGGAGAGTGGTGTGTGACAGTGGTGGAGAGTGGTGAGAAGTGGTGGAGAGTGGTGAGGGGAAGTGGTGGAGAGTGGTGAGAGGAAGTGGTGGAGAGTGGTGAGGGGCAGTGTTGGAGAGTGGTGTGTGACAGTGGTAGAGAGTGGTGAGTGGCAGTGTTGGAGAGTGGTGTGTGACAGTGGTGGAGAGTGGTGTGTGACAGTGGTGGAGAGTGGTGTGTGACAGTGGTGGAGAGTGGTGTGTGAGTGTGGTAGAGAGTGGTGTGTGACAGTGGTGGAGAGTGGTGTGTGACAGTGGTGGAGAGTGGTGTGTGAGTGTGGTAGAAAGTGCTATGTGGCAGTGGTGGAGAGTGGTGTGTGACAGTGGTGGAGAGTGGTGCGTGACACTGGTGGAGAGTGGTGTGTGACAGTGGTGGAGAGTGGTGCGTGACACTGGTGGAGAGTGGTGTGTGACAGTGGTGGAGAGTGGTGTGTGGCAGTGGTGGAGAGTGGTGTGTGACAGTGGTGGAGAGTGGTGTGTGAGTGTGGTAGAGAGTGGTGTGTGACAGTGGTGGAGAGTGGTGTGTGACAGTGGTGGAGAGTGGAGAGTGGCAGTGGTGGAGAGTGGTGTGTGACAGTGGTGGAGAGTGCTGTGTGGCAGTGGTGGAGAGTGGTGTGTGACAGTGGTGGAGAGTTGTGTGTGGCAGTGTTCGAAAGTAGAGTGTGACAGTGGTGGAGAGTGGTGTGTGACAGTGGTGAAGAGTTTTGAGGGGCAGTGGTGGAGAGTGGTGCGTGACAGTGGTGGAGAGTGGTGTGTGACACTGGTGGAGAGTGGTGTGTGACAGTGGTGGAGAGTGGTGTGTGACACTGGTGGAGAGTGGTGTGTGACAGTGGTGGAGAGTGGTGTGTGAGTGTGGTAGAGAGTGGTGTGTGACAGTGGTGGAGAGTGGTGTGTGACAGTGGTGGAGAGTGGAGAGTGGCAGTGGTGGAGAGTGGTGTGTGACAGTGGTGGAGAGTGCTGTGTGGCAGTGGGGGAGAGTGGTGTGTGACAGTGGTGGAGAGTTGTGTGTGGCAGTGTTCGAAAGTAGAGTGTGACAGTGGTGGAGATTGGTGTGTGACAGTGGTGAAGAGTTTTGAGGGGCAGTGGTGGAGAGTGGTGCGTGGCAGTGGTGGAGAATGATGTGTGAGAGTGGTGGAGAGTAGAGAGGGGCAGTGGTGGAGAGTGGTGAAGGGCGGTGGTTGAGAGTGGCGTGTGGCAGTGGTGGAGAGTGGTGTGTGACAGTGGTGGAGAGTGGTGTGTGAGTGTGGTAGAGAGTGGTGTGTGGCACTGGTGGAGAGTGGTGAGGGGCAGTGGTGGAGAGTGGTGAGAGACAGTGGTGGAGAATGGTGTATGAAAGTGGTGGAAAGTGGTGTGTGGCTGTGGTGGAGAGTGGTGTGTGACAGTACTGGAGAGTGGTGTGGGACAGTGGTGGAGAGTGGTGAGAGAAAGTGGTGGAAAGTGGTGTGTGGCAGTGGTGGAGAGTGGTGAGGGGCAGTGGTGGAGAGTGGTGAGAGAAAGTGGTGGAGAATAGTGTATGAAAGTGGTGGAAAGTGGTGTGTGACAGAGATGGAGAGTGGTGTGTGACAGTACTGGAGAGTGGTGTGTGACAGTGGTGGAGAGTGGTGTGTGACAGTGGTGGAGAGTGGTGTATGACAGTGGTGGAGAGTGGTGTGTGACAGTGGTGGAGAGTGGTGTGTGGCAGTGGTGGAGAGTGGTGTGTGGCAGTGGTGGAGAGTGGTGTGTGGCAGTGGTGGAGAGTGGTGAGAGAATGTGGTGGAGAATGGTGTATGAAAGTGGTGGAAAGTTGTGTGTGGCTGTGGTGGAGAGTGGTGTGTGACAGTACTGGAGAGTGGTGTGTGACAGTGGTGGAGAGTGGTGTGTGACAGTGGTGGAGAGTGGTGAGAGAAAGTGGTGGAAAGTGGTGTGTGTCAGTGATGGAGAGTGGTGTGTGACAGTGATGGAGAGTGGTGTGTGGCAGTGGTGGAGAGTGGTGTGTGGCAGTGATGGAGAGTGGTGTGTAACAGTGGTGGAGAGAGATGTGTGACAGTGGTGGAGAGTGGTGTGTGGCAGTGGTGGTGAGTGGTGTGTGACAGTGGTGGAGAGTGGTGAGGGGCAGAGGTGGAGAGTGGTGTGTGGCGGTGGTGGAGAGTGGAGTGTGACAGTGGTGGAGAGTGGTGTTGGGCAGTGGTGGAGAGTGGTGAGGGGCAGTGGTGGAGAGTGGTGAGGGGCAGTGGTTGAGAGTGGTGTGTGGCAGTGGTGGAGAGTGGAGAGGGGCAGTGGTGGAGAGTGGTGAGGGGCAGTGGTGGAGAGTGGTGAGGGGCAGTAGTGGAAAGTTGTGTGTGACAGTGGTGGAGATTGGTGTGTGACAGTGGTGGAGAGTTGTGTTGGGCAGTGGTGGAGAGTGGTGAGTGGCAGTTGTGAAGAGTGGTGTGTGACAGTGGTGGAGAGTGGTGAGGAGCAGTGGTGGAGAGTGCTGTGTGACAGGGGTGGAGAGTGGTGTTTGACAGTGGTGGAGAGTAGTGTGTGACAGTGGTGGAGAGTGGTGTGTGGCAATGGTGGAGAGTGGTGTGTGGAAGTGGTGGAGAGTGGTGAGTGGCAGTGGTGGAAGTTGTGAGGGGCAGTGGTGGAGAGGGGTGTGTGGCAGTGGTGGAGAATGATGTGTGAGAGTGGTGGAGAGTGGAGAGGGGCAGTGGTGGAGAGTGGTGAGGGGCAGTAGTGGAGAGTGGTGAGGGGCAGTGGTGGAGAGTGGTGTGTGACAGTGGTGGAGAGTGGTGAGAAGTGGTGGAGAGTTGTGAGGGGAAGTGGTGGAGAGTGGTGAGAGGAAGTGGTGGAGAGTGGTGAGGGGCAGTGTTGGAGAGTGGTGTGTGACAGTGGTAGAGAGTGGTGAGTGGCAGTGTTGGAGAGTGGTGTGTGACAGTGGTGGAGAGTGGTGTGTGACAGTGGTGGAGAGTGGTGTGTAACAGTGGTGGAGAGTGGTGTGTGAGTGTGGTAGAGAGTGGTGTGTGACAGTGGTGGAGAGTGGTGTGTGACAGTGGTGGAGAGTGGTGTGTGAGTGTGGTAGAGAGTGCTATGTGGCAGTGGTGGAGAGTGGTGTGTGACAGTGGTGGAGAGTGGTGCGTGACACTGGTGGAGAGTGGTGTGTGACAGTGGTGGAGAGTGGTGTGTGAGTGTGGTAGAGAGTGGTGTGTGACAGTGGTGGAGAGTGGTGTGTGACAGTGGTGGAGAGTGGAGAGTGGCAGTGGTGGAGAGTGCTGTGTGGCAGTGGTGGAGAGTGGTGTGTGACAGTGGTGGAGAGTAGTGTGTGACAGTGATGGAGAGTGGTGTGTGACAGTGGTGGAGAGTGGTGTGTGGCAGTGGTGGAGAGTGGTGTGTGGCAGTGGTGGAGAGTAGTGTGTAGCAGTGATGGAGAGTGGTGTGTGACAGTGGTGGAGAGTGGTGTGTGACAGTGGTGGAGAGTAGTGTGTGACAGTGATGGAGAGTGGTGTGTGACAGTGGTGGAGAGTGGTGTGTGGCAGTGGTGGAGAGTGGTGTGTGGCAGTGGTGGAGAGTGGTGTGTAGCAGTGGTGGAGAGTGGTGTGTGACAGTGGTGGAGAGTGGTGTGTGGCAGTGGTGGATAGTAGTGTGTGACAGTGGTGGAGAGTGGTAAAGGGCAGTGGTGGAGAGTGGTGTGTGACAGTGGTAGAGAGTGGTGTGTGGCAGTGGTGTAGAGTGTTGTGTGACAGTGGTGGAGAGTGGTTTTTGACACTGGTGGAGAGTTGTTTAACAGTGGTGGAGAGTGGTGTGTGACAGTGGTGGAGAGTGATGTGTGGCAGTGGTGGAGAGTGGTGTGTGGCAGTGGTGGAGAGTAGTGTGTGACGGTGGTGGAGAGTGGTGTGTGAGTGTGGTGGAGAGTGACGTGTGACAGTGGTGGAGAGTAGTGTGTGACAGTGGTGGTGAGTGGTGAGTGGCAGTGGTGGAGAGTAGTGTGTGACAGTGGTGGAGAGTGGTGTGTGACAGTTGTGGAGAGTGACGTGTGACAGTGGAGAAAGAGTAGTGTGTGACAGTGGTGAAGAGTGGCAGTGGTGGAGAGTGGTGTGTGGCAGTGGTGGAGAGTGGTGTGTGACAGTGGTGGAGAGTGGTGTGTGACAGTGGTGGAGAGTGGTGAATGGCAGTGGTGGAGTGTTGTGAGGGGCAGTGGAGGAGAGTGGTGTGTGGCAGTGGTGGAGAATGATGTGTGAGAGTGGTGGAGAGTGGAGAGGGGCAGTGGTGGAGAGTGGTGAGGGGGCAGTGGTGGAGAGAGATGAGGGGAAGTGGTGGAGAGTGGTCAGGGGCAGGGGTGGAGAGTGTTGTGTGGCAATGGTGGAGAGTTCTGTGTGACAGTGGTGGAGAGAAGTGTGTGACAGTGGTGAAGAGTGGCAGTGGTGGAGAGTGGTGTGTGGCAGTGGTGGAGAGTGGTGATGAGCATTGATGGAGAGTGGTGTGTGACAGTGGTGGAGAGTGGTGTGTGGCAGTGATGGAGAGTGGTGTGTGACAGTGGTGGAGAGTGGTGTGTGACATTGGTGGAGAGTGGTGTGAGGCAGTGGTGGAGAGTGGTGTGTGACAGTGGTGGAGAGTGGTGTGTGGCAATGGTGGAGAGTGGTGAGGGGCAGTGGTGGAGAGTGGTGTGTGGCAATGGTGGAGAGTGGTGTGTGGCAGTAGTGGAGAGTGGTGTGTGACAGTGGTGGAGAGTGGTGTGTGGCAGTGGTGGATAGTGGTGTGTGACAGTGGTGGAGAGTTGTGTTTGGCAGTGGTGGAGAGTGGTGAGGGTCAGTTGTGGAGAGTGGTGAGGGGCAGTTGTGGAGAGTGGTGTGTGGCAGTGGTGGAGAGTGGTGTGTGGCAGTGGTGGAGAGTGCTGTGTGGCATTGGCGGAGAGTGGTGTGTGACAGTGGTGGAGAGTGGTGTGTGGCAGTGGTGGAGAGTGGTGTGTGCCAGTGGTGGAGAGTGGTGTGTGGTATTGGTGGAGAGTGGTGAGGGGCAGTTGTGGAGAGTGGTGTGTGGCATTGGAGGAGAGTTGTGTGTGGCAGTGTTCGAAAGTGGAGTGTGACAGTGGTGGAGAGTGGTGTGTGGCAGTGGTGGAGAGTGGTGAGGGGCAGTGGTGGAGAGTGGTGAGAGAATGTGGTGGAGAATGGTGTATGAAAGTGGTGGAAAGTGGTGTGTGGCTGTGGTGGAGAGTGGTGTGTGACAGTACTGGAGAGTGGTGTGTGACAGTGGTGGAGAGTGGTGTGTCACAGTGGTGGAGAGTGGTGAGAGAAAGTGGTGGAGAGTGGTGAGGGGCAATGGTGGAGAGTGGTGTGTGACAGTGGTGGAGAGTGGTGTGTGACAGTGGTGAAAAGTGGTGTGTGGCAGAGGTGGAGAGTGGTGTGTGGCGGTGGTGGAGAGTGGAGTGTGACAGTGGTGGAGAGTGGTGTTGGGCAGTGGTGGAGAGTGGTGAGGGGCAGTGGTGGAGAGTGGTGAGGGGCAGTGGTTGAGAGTGGTGTGTGGCAGTGGTGGAGAGTGGAGAGGGGCAGTGGTGGAGAGTGGTGAGGGGCAGTGGTGGAGAGTGGTGAGGGGCAGTAGTGGAGAGTTGTGTGTGACAGTGGTGGAGATTGGTGTGTGACAGTGGTGGAGAGTTGTGTTGGGCAGTGGTGGAGAGTGGTGAGTGGTAGTTGTGAAGAGTGGTGTGTGACAGTGGTGGAGAGTGGTGAGGAGCAGTGGTGGAGAGTGCTGTGTGACAGTGGTGGAGAGTGGTGTTTGACAGTGGTGGAGAGTAGTGTGTGACAGTGGTGGAGAGTGGTGTGTGGCAATGGTGGAGAGTGGGGTGTGGCAGTGGTGGAGAGTGGTGAGTGGCAGTGGTGGAGAGTTGTGAGGGGCAGTGGTGGAGAGGGGTGTGTGGCAGTGGTGGAGAATGATGTGTGAGAGTGGTGGAGAGTGGAGAGGGGCAGTGGTGGAGAGTGGTGAGGGGCAGTAGTGGTGAGTGGTGAGGGGCAGTGGTGGAGAGTGGTGTGTGACAGTGGTGGAGAGTGGTGGAGAGTGGTGAGGGGAAGTGGTGGAGAGTGGTGAGAGGAAGTGGTGGAGAGTGGTGAGGGGCAGTGTTGGAGAGTGGTGTGTGACAGTGGTAGAGAGTGGTGAGTGGCAGTGTTGGAGAGTGGTGTGTGACAGTGGTGGAGAGTGGTATGTGACAGTGGTGGAGAGTGGTGTGTGACAGTGGTGGAGAGTGGTGTGTGAGTGTGGTAGAGAGTGGTGTGTGACAGTGGTGGAGAGTGGTGTGTGACAGTGGTGGAGAGTGGTGTGTGAGTGTGGTAGAAAGTGCTATGTGGCAGTGGTGGAGAGTGGTGTGTGACAGTGGTGGAGAGTGGTGCGTGACACTGGTGGAGAGTGGTGTGTGACAGTGGTGGAGAGTGGTGTGTGGCAGTGGTGGAGAGTGGTGTGTGACAGTGGTGGAGAGTGGTGTGTGAGTGTGGTAGAGAGTGGTGTGTGACAGTGGTGGAGAGTGGTGTGTGACAGTGGTGGAGAGTGGAGAGTGGCAGTGGTGGAGAGTGGTGTGTGACAGTGGTGGAGAGTGCTGTGTGGCAGTGGTGGAGAGTGGTGTGTGACAGTGGTGGAGAGTTGTGTGTGGCAGTGTTCGAAAGTAGAGTGTGACAGTGGTGGAGAGTGGTGTGTGACAGTGGTGAAGAGTTTTGAGGGGCAGTGGTGGAGAGTGGTGCGTGACAGTGGTGGAGAGTGGTGTGTGACACTGGTGAAGAGTGGTGTGTGACAGTGGTGGAGAGTGGTGTGTGACAGTGGTGGAGAGTGGTGTGTGACACTGGTGGAGAGTGGTGTGTGACAGTGGTGGAGAGTGGTGTGTGAGTGTGGTAGAGAGTGGTGTGTGACAGTGGTGGAGAGTGGTGTGTGACAGTGGTGGAGAGTGGAGAGTGGCAGTGGTGGAGAGTGGTGTGTGACAGTGGTGGAGAGTGCTGTGTGGCAGTGGTGGAGAGTGGTGTGTGACAGTGGTGGAGAGTTGTGTGTGGCAGTGTTCGAAAGTAGAGTGTGACAGTGGTGGAGAGTGGTGTGTGACAGTGGTGAAGAGTTTTGAGGGGCAGTGGTGGAGAGTGGTGCGTGGCAGTGGTGGAGAATGATGTGTGAGAGTGGTGGAGAGTAGAGAGGGGCAGTGGTGGAGAGTGGTGAAGGGCGGTGGTTGAGAGTGGCGTGTGGCAGTGGTGGAGAGTGGTGTGTGACAGTGGTGGAGAGTGGTGTGTGACAGTGGTGGAGAGTGGTGTGTGAGTGTGGTAGAGAGTGGTGTGTGGCACTGGTGGAGAGTGGTGAGGGGCAGTGGTGGAGAGTGGTGAGAGACAGTGGTGGAGAATGGTGTATGAAAGTGGTGGAAAGTCTTGTGTGGCTGTGGTGGAGAGTGGTGTGTGACAGTACTGGAGAGTGGTGTGGGACAGTGGTGGAGAGTGGTGAGAGAAAGTGGTGGAAAGTGGTGTGTGGCAGTGGTGGAGAGTGGTGAGGGGCAGTGGTGGAGAGTGGTGAGAGAAAGTGGTGGAGAATAGTGTATGAAAGTGGTGGAAAGTGGTGTGTGACAGAGATGGAGAGTGGTGTGTGACAGTACTGGAGAGTGGTGTGTGACAGTGGTGGAGAGTGGTGTGTGACAGTGGTGGAGAGTGGAGAGTGGCAGTGGTGGAGAGTGGTGTGTGACAGTGGTAGAGAGTGGTGTGTGACAGTGGCGGAGAGTGGTGTGTGACAGTGGTGGAGAGTGGTGTGTGGCAGTGGTGGAGAGTGGTGTGTGGCAGTGATGGAGAGTGGTGTGTATCAGTGGTGGAGAGTGATGTGTGACAGTGGTGGAGAGTGGTGTGTGGCAGTGGTGGTGAGTGGTGTGTGACAGTGATGGAGAGTGGTGAGGAGCAGTTATGGAGAGTGGTGTGTGGCAGTGGCGGGGAGTGGTGTGTGGCAGTGGTGGTGACTGGTGTGTGGCAGTGGTGGAGAGTGGTGTGTGGCAGTGGTGGAGAGTGGTGTGTGACAGTGGTGGAGAGTGGTGTGTGGCAGTGGTGGAGAGTGGTGTGTGGCAGTGGTGGAGAGTGGTGTGTAACAGTGGTGGAGAGTGATTTGTGACAGTGGTGGAGAGTGGTGTGTGTCAGTGGTGGAGAGTGGTGTGTGGCAGTGGTGGTGAGTGGTGTGTGACAGTGGTGGAGAGTGATGTGTGGCAGTGTTGGATAGTGGTGAGTGGCAGTGGTGGAGAGTGGTGTGTGACAATGGTGGAGAGTGGTAAAGGGCAGTGGTGGAGAGTGGTGTGTGACAGTGGTGGAGAGTGGTTTGTGGCAGTGGCGGGGAGTGGTGTGTGGCAGTCGTGGAGAGTGGTGTGTGACAGTGGTGGAGAGTGGTGTGTGGCAGTGGTGGATAGTGGTGTGTGACAGTGGTGGAGAGTAGTGTGTGACGGTGGTGGAGAGTGGTGTGTGAGTGTGGTGGAGAGTGACGTGTGACAGTGGTGGAGAGTAGTGTGTGACAGTGGTGGAGAGTGGTGTGTGACAGTGGTGGAGAGTGGTGAGGGGCAGTTGTGGAGAGTGGTGAGGGGCAGTTGTGGAGAGTGGTGTGTGACTGTGGTAGAGATTGGTGTGTGACATTGGTGGAGATTGGTGTGTGACAGTGGTGGAGAGTGGTGTGTGGCAGTGGTGGAGAGTAGTGTGTGACGGTGGTGGAGAGTGGTGTGTGAGTGTGGTGGAGAGTGATGTGTGACAGTGGTGGAGAGTAGTGTGTGACAGTGGTGGAGAGTGGTGTGTGACAGTGGTGGAGAGTGGTATGTGACAGTGGTGGAGAGTGGTGTGTGACAGTGGTGGAGAGTGGTGTGTGAGTGTGGTAGAGAGTGGTGTGTGACAGTGGTGGAGAGTGGTGTGTGACAGTGGTGGAGAGTGGTGTGTGAGTGTGGTAGAAAGTGCTATGTGGCAGTGGTGGAGAGTGGTGTGTGACAGTGGTGGAGAGTGGTGCGTGACACTGGTGGAGAGTGGTGTGTGACAGTGGTGGAGAGTGGTGTGTGGCAGTGGTGGAGAGTGGTGTGTGACAGTGGTGGAGAGTGGTGTGTGAGTGTGGTAGAGAGTGGTGTGTGACAGTGGTGGAGAGTGGTGTGTGACAGTGGTGGAGAGTGGAGAGTGGCAGTGGTGGAGAGTGGTGTGTGACAGTGGTGGAGAGTGCTGTGTGGCAGTGGTGGAGAGTGGTGTGTGACAGTGGTGGAGAGTTGTGTGTGGCAGTGTTCGAAAGTAGAGTGTGACAGTGGTGGAGAGTGGTGTGTGACAGTGGTGAAGAGTTTTGAGGGGCAGTGGTGGAGAGTGGTGCGTGACAGTGGTGGAGAGTGGTGTGTGACACTGGTGAAGAGTGGTGTGTGACAGTGGTGGAGAGTGGTGTGTGACAGTGGTGGAGAGTGGTGTGTGACACTGGTGGAGAGTGGTGTGTGACAGTGGTGGAGAGTGGTGTGTGAGTGTGGTAGAGAGTGGTGTGTGACAGTGGTGGAGAGTGGTGTGTGACAGTGGTGGAGAGTGGAGAGTGGCAGTGGTGGAGAGTGGTGTGTGACAGTGGTGGAGAGTGCTGTGTGGCAGTGGTGGAGAGTGGTGTGTGACAGTGGTGGAGAGTTGTGTGTGGCAGTGTTCGAAAGTAGAGTGTGACAGTGGTGGAGAGTGGTGTGTGACAGTGGTGAAGAGTTTTGAGGGGCAGTGGTGGAGAGTGGTGCGTGGCAGTGGTGGAGAATGATGTGTGAGAGTGGTGGAGAGTAGAGAGGGGCAGTGGTGGAGAGTGGTGAAGGGCGGTGGTTGAGAGTGGCGTGTGGCAGTGGTGGAGAGTGGTGTGTGACAGTGGTGGAGAGTGGTGTGTGACAGTGGTGGAGAGTGGTGTGTGAGTGTGGTAGAGAGTGGTGTGTGGCACTGGTGGAGAGTGGTGAGGGGCAGTGGTGGAGAGTGGTGAGAGACAGTGGTGGAGAATGGTGTATGAAAGTGGTGGAAAGTCTTGTGTGGCTGTGGTGGAGAGTGGTGTGTGACAGTACTGGAGAGTGGTGTGGGACAGTGGTGGAGAGTGGTGAGAGAAAGTGGTGGAAAGTGGTGTGTGGCAGTGGTGGAGAGTGGTGAGGGGCAGTGGTGGAGAGTGGTGAGAGAAAGTGGTGGAGAATAGTGTATGAAAGTGGTGGAAAGTGGTGTGTGACAGAGATGGAGAGTGGTGTGTGACAGTACTGGAGAGTGGTGTGTGACAGTGGTGGAGAGTGGTGTGTGACAGTGGTGGAGAGTGGAGAGTGGCAGTAGTGGAGAGTGGTGTGTGACAGTGGTAGAGAGTGGTGTGTGACAGTGGCGGAGAGTGGTGTGTGACAGTGGTGGAGAGTGGTGTGTGGCAGTGGTGGAGAGTGGTGTGTGGCAGTGATGGAGAGTGGTGTGTATCAGTGGTGGAGAGTGATGTGTGACAGTGGTGGAGAGTGGTGTGTGGCAGTGGTGGTGAGTGGTGTGTGACAGTGATGGAGAGTGGTGAGGAGCAGTTATGGAGAGTGGTGTGTGGCAGTGGCGGGGAGTGGTGTGTGGCAGTGGTGGTGAGTGGTGTGTGGCAGTGGTGGAGAGTGGTGTGTGGCAGTGGTGGAGAGTGGTGTGTGACAGTGGTGGAGAGTGGTGTGTGGCAGTGGTGGAGAGTGGTGTGTGGCAGTGGTGGAGAGTGGTGTGTAACAGTGGTGGAGAGTGATTTGTGACAGTGGTGGAGAGTGGTGTGTGTCAGTGGTGGAGAGTGGTGTGTGGCAGTGGTGGTGAGTGGTGTGTGACAGTGGTGGAGAGTGATGTGTGGCAGTGTTGGATAGTGGTGAGTGGCAGTGGTGGAGAGTGGTGTGTGACAATGGTGGAGAGTGGTAAAGGGCAGTGGTGGAGAGTGGTGTGTGACAGTGGTGGAGAGTGGTTTGTGGCAGTGGCGGGGAGTGGTGTGTGGCAGTCGTGGAGAGTGGTGTGTGACAGTGGTGGAGAGTGGTGTGTGGCAGTGGTGGATAGTGGTGTGTGACAGTGGTGGAGAGTAGTGTGTGACGGTGGTGGAGAGTGGTGTGTGAGTGTGGTGGAGAGTGACGTGTGACAGTGGTGGAGAGTAGTGTGTGACAGTGGTGGAGAGTGGTGTGTGACAGTGGTGGAGAGTGGTGAGGGGCAGTTGTGGAGAGTGGTGAGGGGCAGTTGTGGAGAGTGGTGTGTGACTGTGGTAGAGATTGGTGTGTGACATTGGTGGAGATTGGTGTGTGACAGTGGTGGAGAGTGGTGTGTGGCAGTGGTGGAGAGTAGTGTGTGACGGTGGTGGAGAGTGGTGTGTGAGTGTGGTGGAGAGTGATGTGTGACAGTGGTGGAGAGTAGTGTGTGACAGTGGTGGAGAGTGGTGTGTGACAGTGGTGGAGAGTGGTGAGGGGCAGTTGTGGAGAGTGGTGTGTGACAGTGGTAGAGATTGGTGTGTGACATTGGTGGAGATTGGTGTGTGACAGTGGTGGAGAGTGGTGTTTGACAGTGGTGGAGAGTGGTGTGTGACAGTGGTGGAGAGTGGTGTGTGAGTGTGGTAGAGAGTGGTGTTTGACAGTGGTAGAGAGTGGTGTGTGACAGTGGTGGAGAGTGGTGTATGGCAGAGTTGGAGAGTGGTGTGTGACAGTGGTGGAGAGTGGAGTGTGACTGTGGTGGCGAGTGGTGTGAGGCAGTGGTGGAGAGTGGTGAGGGGCAGTGGTGGAGAGTGGTGAGAGAAAGTGGAGGAGAGTGGTGTAGGAAAGTGGTGGAAAGTGGTGTGTGACAGTGGTGGAGAGTGCTGTGTGACAGTGGTGGAAAGTGACGTGTGACAGTGGTGGAGAGTAGTGTGTGACAGTGGTGAAGAGTGGTGTGTGGCAGTGGTGGAGAGTGGTGTGTGACAGTGGTGGAGAGTAGTGTGTGACAGTGGTGGAGAGTGGTGATTGGCAGTGGTGGAGAGTAGTGTGTGACAGTGGTGAAGAGTGGTGTGTGACAGTGGTGAAGAGTGGCAGTGGTGGAGAGTGGTGTGTGGCAGTGGTGGAGAGTGGTGATGAGCATTGATGGAGAGTGGAGCGTGGCAGTGGTGGAGAGTGGAGCGTGGCAGTAGTGGAGAGTGGAGCGTGGCAGTGGTGGAGAGTGGTGTGTGGCAGTGGTGGAGAGTGGTGTGTGGCAGTGGTGGAGAGTGGTGTGTGACAGTGGTGGAGAGTGGTGTGTGACAGTGGTGGAGAGTGGTGTGTGACAGTGGTGGAGAGTGGTGTGTGACAGTGATGGAGAGTGGTGTGTGACAGTGGTGGAGAGTGGTGTGTGGCAGTGATGGAGAGTTGTGTATGACAGTGGTGGAGAGTGGTGTGTGACAGTGGTGGAGAGTGGTGTGTGACAGTGGTGGAGAGTGGTGTGTGACAGTGGTGGAGAGTGGAGAGTGGCAGTGGTGGAGAGTGCTGTGTGGCAGTGGTGGAGAGTGGTGTGTGATGTGGTGGAGAGTTGTGTGTGGCAGTGTTCGAAAGTGGAGTATGACAGTGGTGGAGAGTGGTGTGTGACAGTGGTGAAGAGTTTTGAGCGGCAGTGGTGCAGAGTGGTGCGTGACAGTGGTGGAGAATGATGTGTGAGGGTGGTGGAGAGTGGAGAGGGGCAGTGGTGGAGAGTGGTGAGGGGCGGTGGTTGAGAGTGGTGTGTGGCAGTGGTGGAGAGTGGTGTGTGACAGTGGTGGAGAGTGGTGTGTGAGTGTGGTAGAGAGTGGTGTGTGGCACTGGTGGAGAGTGGTGAGGGGCAGTGGTGGAGAGTGGTGAGAGACAGTGGTGGAGAATGGTGTATGAAAGTGGTGGAAAGTGGTGTGTGGCTGTGGTGGAGAGTGGTGTGTGACAGTACTGGAGAGTGGTGTGTGACAGTGGTGGAGAGTGGTGAGAGAAAGTGGTGGAAAGTGGTGTGTGGCAGTGGTGGAGAGTGGTGAGGGGCAGTGGTGGAGAGTGGTGAGAGAAGGTGGTGGAGAATGGTGTATGAAAGTGGTGGAAAGTGGTGTGTGACAGTGGTGGAGAGTGGTGTGTGACAGTGGTGGAGAGTGGTGTGTGACAGTACTGGAGAGTGGTGTGTGACAGTGGTGGAGAGTGGTGTGTGACAGTGGTGGAGAGTGGTGTATGACTGTGGTGGAAAGTGGTGTGTGACAGTGGTGGAGAGTGGTGTGTGACAGTGGTGGAGAGTGGTGTGTGACAGTGTCGGAGAGTGGTGTGTGACAGTGGTGGAGAGTGGTGTGTGGCAGTGGTGGAGAGTGGTGTGTGGCAGTGATGGAGAGTGGTGTGTATCAGTGGTGGAGAGTGATGTGTGACAGTGGTGGAGAGTGGTGTGTGGCAGTGGTGGTGAGTGGTGTGTGACAGTGATGGAGAGTGGTGAGGAGCAGTGATGGAGAGTGGTGTGTGGCAGTGGCGGGGAGAGGTGTGTGGCAGTGGTGGAGAGTGGTGTGTGACAGTGGTGGAGAGTGGTGAGGGGCAGTGGTGGAGAGTGGTGTGTGGCAGTGGTGGAGAGTGGTGTGTAACAGTGGTGGAGAGTGATGTGTGGCAGTGGTGGAGAGTGGTGTGTGGCAGTGGTGGAGAGTGGTGTGTGACAGTGGTGGAGAGGGATGTGTGACAGTGGTGGAGAGTGGTGTGTGGCAGTGGTGGTGAGTGGTGTGTTACAGTGGTGGAGAGTGGTGAGGAGCAGTGATGGAGAGTGGTGTGTGTGACAATGGCGGGGAGTGGTGTGTGGCAGTGGTGGAGAGTGGTGTGTGACAGTGGTGGAGAGTGGTGTGTGGCACTGGTGGAGAGTAGTGTGTAGCAGTGATGGAGAGTGGTGTGTGACAGTGGTGGAGAGTGGTGAGTAGCAGTGGTGGAGAGTGGTGAGTGGCAGTGGTGGAGAGTGGTGTGTGACAATGGTGATGAGTGGTGTGTGGCAGTGGCGGGGAGTGGTGAGTGGCAGTGGTGGAGAGTGGTGAGTGGCAGTGGTGGAGAGTGGTGTGTGACAATGGTAGAGAGTGGTGAGTGGCAGTGGTGGAGAGTGGTGAGTGGCAGTGGTGGAGAGTAGTGTGTGACCGTGGTGGAAAGTGGTTTGTGGCAGTGGTGGAGAGTGGTGTGTGGCAGTGGTGGAGAGTGGTGATGAGCATTGATGGAGAGTGGAGCGTGGCAGTGGTGGAGAGTGGAGCGTGGCAGTGGTGGAAAGTGGTGTGTATCAGTGGTGGAGAGTGGTGTGTGACAGTGGTGAAGAGTGGCAGTGGTGGAGAGTGGAGCGTGGCGGTGGTGGAGAGTGGTGTGTGGCAGTGGTGGAGAGTGGTGTGTGGCAGTGGTGGAGAGTGGTGTGTGACAGTGGTGGAGAGTGGTGTGTGGCAGTGGTGGAGAGTGGTGTGTGGCAGTGGTGGAGAGTGGTGTGTTGCAGTGGTGGAGAGTGGTGTGTGACAGTGGTGGAGAGTGGTGTGTGACAGTGGTGGAGAGTGGTGTGTGACAGTGGTGGAGAGTGGTATGAGACAGTGGTGGAGAGTGGTGTGTGACAGTGGTGGAGAGTGGTGTGTGACAGTGGTGGAGAGTGGTGTGTGACAGTGGTGGAGAGTGGTGTGTGACAGTGGTGGAGAGTGGTGTGTGACAGTGGTGGAGAGTGGTGTGTGACAGTGATGGAGAGTGGTGTGTGACAGTGGTGGAGAGTGGTGTGTGGCAGTGGTGGAGAGTTGTGTATGACAGTGGTGGAGAGTGGTGTGTGACAGTGGCGGAGAGTGGTGTGTGACAGTGGTGGAGAGTGGTGTGTGGCAGTGATGGAGAGTGGTGTGTGGCAGTGATGGAGAGTGGTGTGTAACAGTGGCGGAGAGTGATGTGTGACAGTGGTGGAGAGTTGTGTGTGGCAGTGGTGGTGAGTGGTGTGTGACAGTGATGGAAAGTGGTGTGTGACAGTGGTGGAGAGTGCTGTGTGGCAGTGGTGGAGAGTGGTGTGTGACAGTGGGGGAGAGTGGTGTGTGAAAGTGGTGGAGAGTGGTGTGTGACAGTGGTGGAGAGTGGTGTGTGAGTGTGGTAGAGAGTGGTGTGTGACAGTGGTGGAGAGTGGAGAGTGGCAGTGGTGGAGAGTGGTGTGTGACAGTGGTGAAGAGTTGTGTGTGAGTGTGGTAGAGAGTGGTGTGTGGCACTGGTGGAGAGTGGTGAGGGGCAGTGGTGAAGAGTTTTGAGGGGCAGTGGTGGAGAATGGTGTGTGGCAGTGGTGAAGAGTTTTGAGGGGCAGTGGTGGAGAGTGGTGCGTGGCAGTGGTGGAGAGTGATGTGTGAGAGTGGTGGAGAGTGGAGAGGGGCAGTGGTGGAGAGTGGTGAGGGGCGGTGGTTGAGAGTGGTGTGTGGCAGTGGTGGAGAGTGGTGTGTGACAGTGGTGGAGAGTGGTGTGAGTGTGGTAGAGAGTGGTGTGTGGCACTGGTGGAGAGTGGTGAGGGGCAGTGGTGGAGAGTGGTGAGAGAAAGTGGTGGAGAATGGTGTATGAAAGTGGTGGAAAGTGGTGTGTGACAGTGATGGAGAGTGGTGTGTGACAGTGGTGGAGAGTGGTGTGTGACAGTGGTGGAGAGTGGTGTGTGACAGTATTGGAGAGTGGTGTGTGACAGTGGTGGAGAGTGGTGTGTACTCACCTAGTTGTACTCACCTAGTTGTGTTTGCGGGGGTTGAGCTCTGGCTCTTTGGTCCCGCCTCTCAACCGTCAATCAACAGGTGTACAGATTCCTGAGCCTATCGGGCTCTGTCATATCTACACTTGAAACTGTGTATGGAGTCAGCCTCCACCACATCACTTCCTAATGCATTCCATTTGTCAACCACTCTGACACTAAAAAAGTTCTTTCTAATATCTCTGTGGCTCATTTGGGCACTCAGTTTCCACCTGTGTCCCCTAGTACGTGTGCCCCTTGTGTTAAATAGACTGTCTTTATCTACCCTATCAATCCCCTTCAGAATCTTGAATGTGGTGATCATGTCCCCCCTAACTCTTCTGTCTTCCAGCGAAGTGAGGTTTAATTCCCGTAGTCTCTCCTCGTAGCTCATACCTCTCAGCTCGGGTACTAGTCTGGTGGCAAACCTTTGAACCTTTTCCAGTTTAGTCTTATCCTTGACTAGATATGGACTCCATGCTGGGGCTGCATACTCCAGGATTGGCCTGACATATGTGGTATACAAAGTTCTGAATGATTCTTTACACAAGTTTCTGAATGCCGTTCGTATGTTGGCCAGCCTGGCATATGCCGCTGATGTTATCCGCTTGATATGTGCTGCAGGAGACAGGTCTGGCGTGATATCAACCCCCAAGTCTTTTTCCTTCTCTGACTCCTGAAGAATTTCCTCTCCCAGATGATACCTTGTATCTGGCCTCCTGCTCCCTACACCTATCTTCATTACATTACATTTGGTTGGGTTAAACTCTAACAACCATTTGTTCGACCATTCCTTCAGCTTGTCTAGGTCTTCTTGAAGCCTCAAACAGTCCTCTCCTGTTTTAATCCTTCTCATAATTTTAGCATCGTCCGCAAACATTGAGAGAAATGAATCGATACCCTCCGGGAGATCATTTACATAAATCAGAAACAAGATAGGACCGAGTACAGAGCCCTGTGGGACTCCACTGGTGACTTCACGCCAATCGGAGGTCTCACCCCTCACCGTAACTCTCTGCTTCCTATTGCTTAGATACTCCCTTATCCACTGGAGCACCTTACCAGCTACACCTGCCTGTCTCTCCAGCTTATGTACCAGCCTCTTATGCGGTACTGTGTCAAAGGCTTTCCGACAATCCAAGAAAATGCAGTCCGCCCAGCCCTCTCTTTCTTCCTTAATCTGTGTCACCTGATCGTAGAATTCTATCAAGCCTGTAAGGCAAGATTTACCCTCCCTGAATCCATGTTGGCGATTTGTCACGAAGTCCCTTCTCTCCAGATGTGTTACCAGGTTTTTTCTCACGATCTTCTCCATCACCTTGCATGGTATACAAGTCAAGGACACTGGCCTGTAGTTCAGTGCCTCTTGTCTGTCGCCCTTTTTGTATATTGGGACCACATTCGCCGTCTTCCATATTTCTGGTAGGTCTCCCGTCTCTAGTGACTTACTATACACTATGGAGAGTGGCAGGCAAAGTGCCTCTGCACACTCTTTCAGTACCCATGGTGAGATCCCATCTGGACCAACAGCCTTTCTAACATCCAGATCCAGCAGGTGTCTCTTGACCTCCTCTCTCGTAATTTCGAACTCCTCCAAGGCCGCCTGGTTTACCTCCCTTTCTCCTAACACAGTGACCTCACCCTGTTCTATTGTGAAGACCTCCTGGAACCTCTTGTTGAGTTCCTCACACACCTCTCTGTCATTCTCTGTATACCTGTCCTCGCCTGTTCTAAGTTTCAATACCTGTTCTTTCACTGTTGTTTTCCTTCTGATGTGACTGTGGAGTAGCTTTGGTTCGGTCTTGGCTTTGTTTGCTATATCATTTTCAAAATTTTTCTCTGCTTCTCTTCTCACCCTGACGTACTCATTCCTGGTTCTCTGGTATCTCTCTCTGCTTTCTGGTGTTCTGTTATTCCGGAAGTTCCTCCACGCCTTTTTGTTCAGTTTCTTCGCTTCCATACATGCCCTATTATACCATGGATTCTTCTGTTGCTTCTCGGATTTTTCCCTTTGGGCCGGGATGAACCTGTTTACTGCCTCCTGACACTTTTGGGTAACATAGTCCATCATACCCTGTACAGACTTGTCTCTGAGGTCTGTGTCCCAAGGTATTTCACTTAGGAAACTTCTCATCTGTTCATAATTCCCCTTTCGGTATGCCAGCCTTTTGATTCCTAGTTCTTTTTGGGGGGAGATAAGTCCTAGCTCTACCAGGTACTCAAAATTCAATACACTGTGGTCACTCATTCCCAAGGGCGCTTCCATCTTAACTTCCCTTATATCCCATTCATTTAGGGTAAATATCAAATCAAGCATTGCTGGTTCATCTTCTCCTCTCATTCTTGTTGGTTCTTTGGTGTGCTGGCTTAGAAAGTTTCTTGTTGCCACGTCCAGCAGCTTAGCTCTCCATGTTTCTGGTCCTCCATGCGGGTCTCTGTTCTTCCAATCTATCTTCCCATGGTTGAAGTCTCCCATAATTAGTAGTCCAGATCCATTCCTGCTAGCAACAGAAGCTGCTCTTTCTATTATGTTAATGGTGGCAATGTTGTTTCTATCATATTCCTCTCTAGGTCTTCTGTCATTTGGTGGTGGATTATATATGACTGCGACTATAATTTTTTTCCCTCCATTTGTTACAGTACCTGCTATGTAGTCACTGAAACCTTCACAGCCCTGAATATCCATCTCCTCAAAATCCCAGCCTTGTCTTACCAGCAGAGCTACACCACCCCCACCTCTTCCTTCCCTCTCTTTCCTCATAACATAATAGTCCTGTGGGAACACTGCATTTGTTATCGTTTTCGTGATCTTTGTTTCTGTGAGGGCTATTATGTCTGGGTTTTCCTCTAGTACCAGTTCTCCAAGCTCATTTGCTTTATTTGTAATTCCATCTATGTTTGTGTACATCGCTTTGAGGCTCACTTTCTTCTGTCCCTTCTCAAATCGCCTCCTTGGTGAGTGTTCTGCTGGTGGGGGAGGCTGTTCCATGGGTGTGAGGACCTGTGAGGTGGATAACAGGGTCTCAGAGGATACTGGGATGAGGTGCGGGGGATCCAGTGAAGGGGGAGGGACAGGGAGGGTATGGGGTGAAAGGGGGGGGAGGGAGGACTCGGGAGGAGGGGAGGGGTAGAAGGGTGGGGATTGGGTGTGGGGGGAGGGAGATTTTGCTGAACATTTGAGTGGGGGCAGGGAGTGTTTGGGTTAGGGGGGTTTTCTATGCAGAGGAGGGAGGCGGGGTTGTCCTCCCTTCTGGCGTTACTGGGTAGCTGGTTGTGGGTTCCCCCCTCGCCTCTGGGGGTGTTGGGTTGGGAGCTGTGACTTCCTGGTTTTCCCCTCTCGCCCTGCGCCTCTTCCTTGCTTCTGCCGCCACGGCTCTCTCCTCCCTTGTCATGTCTCTTTGGAGGAATACATTTTTTAATTTTCCCACGTTTTTCAGGGAGCTCTTCCTTGATAGGATCTTCTCCTTTGTTTTCTCGCTTGCAAACACTATCTTTATCATTCGGTGTCGGTCTTTGTTGTACCGGCCTAGCCTGAAAACCTTCTCAATGCTATGCTCAGCCCCTTCCATGTCTAGTGCCTTTAGTACTTCATTCACTGCTGCTTTGTCCTTGTCACTCCACTCTGTCCTATTAGATCCTTCCTGCTCCTTAATACCCACAGCAACCACTGATCTGTTCCTTTCCAGCAGTTGGCTAGTGGAGCGTGCCGCCTCCTGCGAGGTGGCTGCTTTCATGGCCACCTCCATCACTGCAGTCATTACTTCAGAGTTATTTTTTTTAGTATTTCCGCAAATGTTGCTTTTATTGTGGCATTCTCATCCAGAAAACTATTACCACCTTCTCCCTGGGTGGTTTTCTGATTCTCAGCCTCGATACCATTTTCTTTGAGGGCTCTAATCTCCTCCTTTGCTGCTGTCAGCTCTCTTTTCAGGTTGCTTATTTCGTTCTTCATTTCCTGCATCATTTCTTGCATCTCACTCTTGATGTCCTCCAGAAACTGGGCGAACATTTCCTTCATCTCGTCACCTTGGCTCTTTCCTGTTCCCCTGGGACCTCTGGCTGCCATGCTTGACCCTGTTGGGATGGGGGAGGGAGAGAGAAAGAGAGAGGAAGAGAGAGAGAAAGAGAGAGAAAGGGAGTGATAAAGGGAGAGATAAATGGGTGGGTGGGGGGGGGATCCGACCCTTCCACTGAAGTGAGAAGAAAGTAGAAGGGGAGGGGGGGGGGAGGAGATGGAGAGAGAGGCGGGAGGGAGAGAGAGGAGAGGGAGAGAGTGGGTGAGGGAGAGAGTGGGTGAGGGAGAGAGCGGGTGAGGGAGAGAGCGGGTGAGGGAGAGAGGGGGGGGGAGGTGTGTGTGTGTGTGTGTGTGGGCAGAGAGGGAGGGGGAAGGAAAGAGAGGGAGGGAGAGGGGGAGGGAGGGGGAAGGAAAGAGAGGGAGGGGGAAGGAAAGAGAGGGAGGGAGAGGGGGAGGGAGAGGGGGAGGGAGAGGGAGAGAGGGAGAGGGAGAGAGAGAGAGAGAGAGAGAGAGAGAGCAGGAGAGAGACAGCAGGAGAGAGAGAGCAGGAGAGAGATAGTGGGAGAGGGAGAGAGGGAGTGGGAGAGAGGGAGAGTGGGGAGGGGAAGAGTGTGTGTATGGGCGATGCGGGGGACTGGGGGTGGGGGGGGGGGCGGAGATGGTGACTAAGTCAGGTCAGGTCCGATGGTGGGGTCAAGATGGGGGGGGGATAGTAAGGTCCTATCCCAAGTGTTAATGCCTTTTTCCCTGACTGGACAATTGTGTGTGTGTGTGTGTGTGCCCGTGTGTGTGTGTCTGTTTTAGCGTGTGCACACTTGTGTGCGTGTATGTGTCAAGATATCCCTTATGCGTTACCTCTGCCTAAATGAGCCACTCTGAGATTTTTAAATATATATGATATCCTGAACGAGAATTTGATAATCTTTTACCTCAATCTGTACACCTGATTAATTGACAAGAGAGGGGTACATACCAGTCTGCCTCCCGCTCACACAACCAGATGAGCGATGTATGATGACGATGGTTATCCGTCGTTGTCTACCACTAGGTAATTCACTAAGTGCTGGTAGATTGATGAGGTCGTTCTTCTCTTTCAACACAAAGCTCTGGAGTCAGTCACTGTATCGTTATGTGACAGTTCACTAATTCACTGTCACTGTGTGACAGTGGTGGAGAGTGGTGTATGACAGTGGTGGAAAGTGGTGTGTGACAGTGGTAGAGAGTGGTGTGTGACAGTGGTGGAGAGTGGTGTGTGGCAGTGGTGGAGAGTGGTGAGTGGCAGTGATGGAGAGTGGTGTGTATCAGTGGTGGAGAGTGATGTGTGACAGTGGTGGAGAGTGGTGTGTGGCAGTGGTGGTGAGTGGTGTGTGACAGTGATGGAGAGTGGTGAGGAGCAGTGATGGAGAGTGGTGTGTGGCAGTGGCGGGGAGAGGTGTGTGGCAGTGGTGGAGAGTGGTGTGTGACAGTGGTGGAGAGTGGTGAGGGGCAGTGGTGGAGAGTGGTGTGTGGCAGTGGTGGAGAGTGGTGTGTAACAGTGGTGGAGAGTGATGTGTGACAGTGGTGGAGAGTGGTGTGTGTGACAGTGATGGAGAGTGGTGTGTAACAGTGGTGGAGAGTGATGTGTGACAGTGGTGGAGAGTGGTGTGTGGCAGTGGTGGTGAGTGGTGTGTGACAGTTGTGGAGAGTGGTGAGGAGCAGTGATGGAGAGTGGTGTGTGTGACAGTGGCGGGGAGTGGAGTGTGGCAGTGGTGGAGAGTGGTGTGTGACAGTGGTGGAGAGTGGTGTGAGGCAGTGATGGTGAGTGGTGTGTGACAGTGGTGGAGAGTGATGTGTGGCAGTGGTGGAGAGTGGTGAGTGGCAGTGGTGGAGAGTGGTGTGTGACAATGGTGGAGAGTGGTAAAGGGCAGTGGTGGAGAGTGGTGTGTGACAGTGATGGAGAGTGGTGTGTAACAGTGGTGGAGAGTGGTGTGTAACAGTGGTGGAGAGTGGTGTGTGTGACAGTGATGGAGAGTGGTGTGTGACAGTGATGGAGAGTGGTGTGTAACAGTGGTGGAGAGTGATGTGTGACAGTGGTGGAGAGTAGTGTGTGTGACAGTGATGGAGAGTGGTGTGTAACAGTGGTGGAGAGTGGTGTGTGACAGTGGTGGAAAGTGGTTTGTGGCAGTGGTGGAGAGTGGTGTGTGGCAGTGGTGGAGAGTGGTGTGTGACAGTGGTGGAAAGTGGTTTGTGGCAGTGGTGGAGAGTGGTTTGTGGCAGTGGTGGAGAGTGGTGTGTGACAGTGGGGGAGAGTGGTGTGTGTGACAGTGGTGGAGAGTGGTGTGTGACAGTGGTGGAGAGTGGTTTGTGGCAGTGGTGGAGAGTGGTGTGTGACAGTGGGGGAGAGTGGTGTGTGTGACAGTGATGGAGAGTGGTGTGTGACACTGGTGGAGAGTTGTTTAACAGTGGTGGAGAGTGGTGTGTGGCAGTGGTGGAGAGTGGTGTGTGGCAGTGGTGGAGAGTAGTGTGTGACGGTGATGGAGAGCGGTGTGTGAGTGTGGTGGAGAGTGACGTGTGACAGTGGTGGAGAGTAGTGTGTGACAGTGGTGGAGAGTGGTGAGTGGCAGTGGTGGAGAGTAGTGTGTGACAGTGGTGGAGAGTGGTGTTTGACAGTCGTGGAGAGTGACGTGTGGCAGTGGTGGAGAGTAGTGTGTGACAGTGGTGAAGAGTGGCAGTGGTGGAGAGTGGTGATGAGCATTGATGGAGAGTGGAGCGTGGCAGTGGTGGAGAGTGGAGCGTGGCAGTGGTGGAGAGTGGTGTGTGGCTGTGGTGGAGAGTGGTGTGTGGCAGTGGTGGAGAGTGGTGTGTGACAGTGGTGGAGAGTAGTATGTGACAGTGGTGGAGAGTGGTGTGTGGCAATGGTGGAGAGTGGTGTGTGACAGTGGTGGAGAGTGGTGTTTGACAGTGATGGAGAGAGGTGAGTGGCAGTGGTGGAGAGTAGTGTGTGACAGTGGTGGAGAGTGGTGTTTGACAGTGGTGGAGAGTGGTGTGTGACAGTGGTGGAGAGTAGTGTGTGTCAATGGTGAAGAGTGGTGTGTGGCAGTGGTGGAGAGTGGTGAATGGCAGTGGTGGAGTGTTGTGAGGGACAGTGGTGGAGAGTGGTGTGTGGCAGTGGTGGAGAGTGGAGTGTGGCAGTGGTGGAGAGTGGTGTGTGGCAGTGGTGGAGAGTGGTGTGTGACAGTGGTGGAGAGTGGTGTGTGACAGTGGTGGAGAGTGGTGTGTGGCAGTGGTGGAGAGTGGTGTGTGACAGTGGTGGAGAGTGGTGAGGGGCAGTGGTGGAGAGAGATGAGGGGAAGTGGTGGAGAGTGGTGAGGGGCAGTGGTGGAGAGTGGTGTGTGGCAATGGTGGAGAGTTGTGTGTGACAGTGGTGGATATTGGTGTGTGACAGTGGTGGAGAGTTGTGTTTGGCAGTGGTGGAGAGTGGTGAGGGGCAGTTGTGGAGAGTGGTGAGGGGCAGTTGTGGAGAGTGGTGTGTGGCAGGGGTGGAGAGGGGTGTGTGACTGTGGTAGAGATTGGTGTGTGACAGTGGTGGAGAGTGGTATGTGACAGTGGTGGAGAGTGGTGTGTGACAGTTATGGAGAGTGGTGTGTGAGTGTGGTAGAGAGTGGTGTTTGACAGTGGTGGAGAGTGGTGTGTGACAGTGGTAGAGAGTGGTGTGTGACAGTGGCGGAGAGTGGTGTGTGACAGTGGTGGAGAGTGGTGTGTGGCAGTGGTGGAGAGTGGTGTGTGGCAGTGATGGAGAGTGGTGTGTAACAGTGGCGGAGAGTGATGTGTGACAGTGGTGGAGAGTTGTGTGTGGCAGTGGTGGTGAGTGGTGTGTGACAGTGATGGAAAGTGGTGTGTGACAGTGGTGGAGAGTGCTGTGTGGCAGTGGTGGAGAGTGGTGTGTGACAGTGGGGGAGAGTGGTGTGTGAAAGTGGTGGAGAGTGGTGTGTGACAGTGGTGGAGAGTGGTGTGTGAGTGTGGTAGAGAGTGGTGTGTGACAGTGGTGGAGAGTGGAGAGTGGCAGTGGTGGAGAGTGGTGTGTGACAGTGGTGAAGAGTTGTGTGTGAGTGTGGTAGAGAGTGGTGTGTGGCACTGGTGGAGAGTGGTGAGGGGCAGTGGTGAAGAGTTTTGAGGGGCAGTGGTGGAGAATGGTGTGTGGCAGTGGTGAAGAGTTTTGAGGGGCAGTGGTGGAGAGTGGTGCGTGGCAGTGGTGGAGAGTGATGTGTGAGAGTGGTGGAGAGTGGAGAGGGGCAGTGGTGGAGAGTGGTGAGGGGCGGTGGTTGAGAGTGGTGTGTGGCAGTGGTGGAGAGTGGTGTGTGACAGTGGTGGAGAGTGGTGTGAGTGTGGTAGAGAGTGGTGTGTGGCACTGGTGGAGAGTGGTGAGGGGCAGTGGTGGAGAGTGGTGAGAGAAAGTGGTGGAGAATGGTGTATGAAAGTGGTGGAAAGTGGTGTGTGACAGTGATGGAGAGTGGTGTGTGACAGTGGTGGAGAGTGGTGTGTGACAGTGGTGGAGAGTGGTGTGTGACAGTATTGGAGAGTGGTGTGTGACAGTGGTGGAGAGTGGTGTGTACTCACCTAGTTGTACTCACCTAGTTGTGTTTGCGGGGGTTGAGCTCTGGCTCTTTGGTCCCGCCTCTCAACCGTCAATCAACAGGTGTACAGATTCCTGAGCCTATCGGGCTCTGTCATATCTACACTTGAAACTGTGTATGGAGTCAGCCTCCACCACATCACTTCCTAATGCATTCCATTTGTCAACCACTCTGACACTAAAAAAGTTCTTTCTAATATCTCTGTGGCTCATTTGGGCACTCAGTTTCCACCTGTGTCCCCTAGTACGTGTGCCCCTTGTGTTAAATAGACTGTCTTTATCTACCCTATCAATCCCCTTCAGAATCTTGAATGTGGTGATCATGTCCCCCCTAACTCTTCTGTCTTCCAGCGAAGTGAGGTTTAATTCCCGTAGTCTCTCCTCGTAGCTCATACCTCTCAGCTCGGGTACTAGTCTGGTGGCAAACCTTTGAACCTTTTCCAGTTTAGTCTTATCCTTGACTAGATATGGACTCCATGCTGGGGCTGCATACTCCAGGATTGGCCTGACATATGTGGTATACAAAGTTCTGAATGATTCTTTACACAAGTTTCTGAATGCCGTTCGTATGTTGGCCAGCCTGGCATATGCCGCTGATGTTATCCGCTTGATATGTGCTGCAGGAGACAGGTCTGGCGTGATATCAACCCCCAAGTCTTTTTCCTTCTCTGACTCCTGAAGAATTTCCTCTCCCAGATGATACCTTGTATCTGGCCTCCTGCTCCCTACACCTATCTTCATTACATTACATTTGGTTGGGTTAAACTCTAACAACCATTTGTTCGACCATTCCTTCAGCTTGTCTAGGTCTTCTTGAAGCCTCAAACAGTCCTCTCCTGTTTTAATCCTTCTCATAATTTTAGCATCGTCCGCAAACATTGAGAGAAATGAATCGATACCCTCCGGGAGATCATTTACATAAATCAGAAACAAGATAGGACCGAGTACAGAGCCCTGTGGGACTCCACTGGTGACTTCACGCCAATCGGAGGTCTCACCCCTCACCGTAACTCTCTGCTTCCTATTGCTTAGATACTCCCTTATCCACTGGAGCACCTTACCAGCTACACCTGCCTGTCTCTCCAGCTTATGTACCAGCCTCTTATGCGGTACTGTGTCAAAGGCTTTCCGACAATCCAAGAAAATGCAGTCCGCCCAGCCCTCTCTTTCTTCCTTAATCTGTGTCACCTGATCGTAGAATTCTATCAAGCCTGTAAGGCAAGATTTACCCTCCCTGAATCCATGTTGGCGATTTGTCACGAAGTCCCTTCTCTCCAGATGTGTTACCAGGTTTTTTCTCACGATCTTCTCCATCACCTTGCATGGTATACAAGTCAAGGACACTGGCCTGTAGTTCAGTGCCTCTTGTCTGTCGCCCTTTTTGTATATTGGGACCACATTCGCCGTCTTCCATATTTCTGGTAGGTCTCCCGTCTCTAGTGACTTACTATACACTATGGAGAGTGGCAGGCAAAGTGCCTCTGCACACTCTTTCAGTACCCATGGTGAGATCCCATCTGGACCAACAGCCTTTCTAACATCCAGATCCAGCAGGTGTCTCTTGACCTCCTCTCTCGTAATTTCGAACTCCTCCAAGGCCGCCTGGTTTACCTCCCTTTCTCCTAACACAGTGACCTCACCCTGTTCTATTGTGAAGACCTCCTGGAACCTCTTGTTGAGTTCCTCACACACCTCTCTGTCATTCTCTGTATACCTGTCCTCGCCTGTTCTAAGTTTCAATACCTGTTCTTTCACTGTTGTTTTCCTTCTGATGTGACTGTGGAGTAGCTTTGGTTCGGTCTTGGCTTTGTTTGCTATATCATTTTCAAAATTTTTCTCTGCTTCTCTTCTCACCCTGACGTACTCATTCCTGGTTCTCTGGTATCTCTCTCTGCTTTCTGGTGTTCTGTTATTCCGGAAGTTCCTCCACGCCTTTTTGTTCAGTTTCTTCGCTTCCATACATGCCCTATTATACCATGGATTCTTCTGTTGCTTCTCGGATTTTTCCCTTTGGGCCGGGATGAACCTGTTTACTGCCTCCTGACACTTTTGGGTAACATAGTCCATCATACCCTGTACAGACTTGTCTCTGAGGTCTGTGTCCCAAGGTATTTCACTTAGGAAACTTCTCATCTGTTCATAATTCCCCTTTCGGTATGCCAGCCTTTTGATTCCTAGTTCTTTTTGGGGGGAGATAAGTCCTAGCTCTACCAGGTACTCAAAATTCAATACACTGTGGTCACTCATTCCCAAGGGCGCTTCCATCTTAACTTCCCTTATATCCCATTCATTTAGGGTAAATATCAAATCAAGCATTGCTGGTTCATCTTCTCCTCTCATTCTTGTTGGTTCTTTGGTGTGCTGGCTTAGAAAGTTTCTTGTTGCCACGTCCAGCAGCTTAGCTCTCCATGTTTCTGGTCCTCCATGCGGGTCTCTGTTCTTCCAATCTATCTTCCCATGGTTGAAGTCTCCCATAATTAGTAGTCCAGATCCATTCCTGCTAGCAACAGAAGCTGCTCTTTCTATTATGTTAATGGTGGCAATGTTGTTTCTATCATATTCCTCTCTAGGTCTTCTGTCATTTGGTGGTGGATTATATATGACTGCGACTATAATTTTTTTCCCTCCATTTGTTACAGTACCTGCTATGTAGTCACTGAAACCTTCACAGCCCTGAATATCCATCTCCTCAAAATCCCAGCCTTGTCTTACCAGCAGAGCTACACCACCCCCACCTCTTCCTTCCCTCTCTTTCCTCATAACATAATAGTCCTGTGGGAACACTGCATTTGTTATCGTTTTCGTGATCTTTGTTTCTGTGAGGGCTATTATGTCTGGGTTTTCCTCTAGTACCAGTTCTCCAAGCTCATTTGCTTTATTTGTAATTCCATCTATGTTTGTGTACATCGCTTTGAGGCTCACTTTCTTCTGTCCCTTCTCAAATCGCCTCCTTGGTGAGTGTTCTGCTGGTGGGGGAGGCTGTTCCATGGGTGTGAGGACCTGTGAGGTGGATAACAGGGTCTCAGAGGATACTGGGATGAGGTGCGGGGGATCCAGTGAAGGGGGAGGGACAGGGAGGGTATGGGGTGAAAGGGGAGGGAGGACGGGAAGGAAAGGGGGGGGAGGGAGGACTCGGGAGGAGGGGAGGGGTAGAAGGGTGGGGATTGGGTGTGGGGGGAGGGAGATTTTGCTGAACATTTGAGTGGGGGCAGGGAGTGTTTGGGTTAGGGGGGTTTTCTATGCAGAGGAGGGAGGCGGGGTTGTCCTCCCTTCTGGCGTTACTGGGTAGCTGGTTGTGGGTTCCCCCCTCGCCTCTGGGGGTGTTGGGTTGGGAGCTGTGACTTCCTGGTTTTCCCCTCTCGCCCTGCGCCTCTTCCTTGCTTCTGCCGCCACGGCTCTCTCCTCCCTTGTCATGTCTCTTTGGAGGAATACATTTTTTAATTTTCCCACGTTTTTCAGGGAGCTCTTCCTTGATAGGATCTTCTCCTTTGTTTTCTCGCTTGCAAACACTATCTTTATCATTCGGTGTCGGTCTTTGTTGTACCGGCCTAGCCTGAAAACCTTCTCAATGCTATGCTCAGCCCCTTCCATGTCTAGTGCCTTTAGTACTTCATTCACTGCTGCTTTGTCCTTGTCACTCCACTCTGTCCTATTAGATCCTTCCTGCTCCTTAATACCCACAGCAACCACTGATCTGTTCCTTTCCAGCAGTTGGCTAGTGGAGCGTGCCGCCTCCTGCGAGGTGGCTGCTTTCATGGCCACCTCCATCACTGCAGTCATTACTTCAGAGTTATTTTTTTTAGTATTTCCGCAAATGTTGCTTTTATTGTGGCATTCTCATCCAGAAAACTATTACCACCTTCTCCCTGGGTGGTTTTCTGATTCTCAGCCTCGATACCATTTTCTTTGAGGGCTCTAATCTCCTCCTTTGCTGCTGTCAGCTCTCTTTTCAGGTTGCTTATTTCGTTCTTCATTTCCTGCATCATTTCTTGCATCTCACTCTTGATGTCCTCCAGAAACTGGGCGAACATTTCCTTCATCTCGTCACCTTGGCTCTTTCCTGTTCCCCTGGGACCTCTGGCTGCCATGCTTGACCCTGTTGGGATGGGGGAGGGAGAGAGAAAGAGAGAGGAAGAGAGAGAGAAAGAGAGAGAAAGGGAGTGATAAAGGGAGAGATAAATGGGTGGGTGGGGGGGGGATCCGACCCTTCCACTGAAGTGAGAAGAAAGTAGAAGGGGAGGGGGGGGGGAGGAGATGGAGAGAGAGGCGGGAGGGAGAGAGAGGAGAGGGAGAGAGTGGGTGAGGGAGAGAGTGGGTGAGGGAGAGAGCGGGTGAGGGAGAGAGCGGGTGAGGGAGAGAGGGGGGGGGAGGTGTGTGTGTGTGTGTGTGTGGGCAGAGAGGGAGGGGGAAGGAAAGAGAGGGAGGGAGAGGGGGAGGGAGGGGGAAGGAAAGAGAGGGAGGGGGAAGGAAAGAGAGGGAGGGAGAGGGGGAGGGAGAGGGGGAGGGAGAGGGAGAGAGGGAGAGGGAGAGAGAGAGAGAGAGAGAGAGAGAGAGCAGGAGAGAGACAGCAGGAGAGAGAGAGCAGGAGAGAGATAGTGGGAGAGGGAGAGAGGGAGTGGGAGAGAGGGAGAGTGGGGAGGGGAAGAGTGTGTGTATGGGCGATGCGGGGGACTGGGGGTGGGGGGGGGGCGGAGATGGCGACTAAGTCAGGTCAGGTCCGATGGTGGGGTCAAGATGGGGGGGGGATAGTAAGGTCCTATCCCAAGTGTTAATGCCTTTTTCCCTGACTGGACAATTGTGTGTGTGTGTGTGTGTGCCCGTGTGTGTGTGTCTGTTTTAGCGTGTGCACACTTGTGTGCGTGTATGTGTCAAGATATCCCTTATGCGTTACCTCTGCCTAAATGAGCCACTCTGAGATTTTTAAATATATATGATATCCTGAACGAGAATTTGATAATCTTTTACCTCAATCTGTACACCTGATTAATTGACAAGAGAGGGGTACATACCAGTCTGCCTCCCGCTCACACAACCAGATGAGCGATGTATGATGACGATGGTTATCCGTCGTTGTCTACCACTAGGTAATTCACTAAGTGCTGGTAGATTGATGAGGTCGTTCTTCTCTTTCAACACAAAGCTCTGGAGTCAGTCACTGTATCGTTATGTGACAGTTCACTAATTCACTGTCACTGTGTGACAGTGGTGGAGAGTGGTGTATGACAGTGGTGGAAAGTGGTGTGTGACAGTGGTAGAGAGTGGTGTGTGACAGTGGTGGAGAGTGGTGTGTGGCAGTGGTGGAGAGTGGTGAGTGGCAGTGATGGAGAGTGGTGTGTATCAGTGGTGGAGAGTGATGTGTGACAGTGGTGGAGAGTGGTGTGTGGCAGTGGTGGTGAGTGGTGTGTGACAGTGATGGAGAGTGGTGAGGAGCAGTGATGGAGAGTGGTGTGTGGCAGTGGCGGGGAGAGGTGTGTGGCAGTGGTGGAGAGTGGTGTGTGACAGTGGTGGAGAGTGGTGAGGGGCAGTGGTGGAGAGTGGTGTGTGGCAGTGGTGGAGAGTGGTGTGTAACAGTGGTGGAGAGTGATGTGTGACAGTGGTGGAGAGTGGTGTGTGTGACAGTGATGGAGAGTGGTGTGTAACAGTGGTGGAGAGTGATGTGTGACAGTGGTGGAGAGTGGTGTGTGGCAGTGGTGGTGAGTGGTGTGTGACAGTTGTGGAGAGTGGTGAGGAGCAGTGATGGAGAGTGGTGTGTGTGACAGTGGCGGGGAGTGGAGTGTGGCAGTGGTGGAGAGTGGTGTGTGACAGTGGTGGAGAGTGGTGTGAGGCAGTGATGGTGAGTGGTGTGTGACAGTGGTGGAGAGTGATGTGTGGCAGTGGTGGAGAGTGGTGAGTGGCAGTGGTGGAGAGTGGTGTGTGACAATGGTGGAGAGTGGTAAAGGGCAGTGGTGGAGAGTGGTGTGTGACAGTGATGGAGAGTGGTGTGTAACAGTGGTGGAGAGTGGTGTGTAACAGTGGTGGAGAGTGGTGTGTGTGACAGTGATGGAGAGTGGTGTGTGACAGTGATGGAGAGTGGTGTGTAACAGTGGTGGAGAGTGATGTGTGACAGTGGTGGAGAGTGGTGTGTGTGACAGTGATGGAGAGTGGTGTGTAACAGTGGTGGAGAGTGGTGTGTGACAGTGGTGGAAAGTGGTTTGTGGCAGTGGTGGAGAGTGGTGTGTGGCAGTGGTGGAGAGTGGTGTGTGACAGTGGTGGAAAGTGGTTTGTGGCAGTGGTGGAGAGTGGTTTGTGGCAGTGGTGGAGAGTGGTGTGTGACAGTGGGGGAGAGTGGTGTGTGTGACAGTGGTGGAGAGTGGTGTGTGACAGTGGTGGAGAGTGGTTTGTGGCAGTGGTGGAGAGTGGTGTGTGACAGTGGGGGAGAGTGGTGTGTGTGACAGTGATGGAGAGTGGTGTGTGACACTGGTGGAGAGTTGTTTAACAGTGGTGGAGAGTGGTGTGTGGCAGTGGTGGAGAGTGGTGTGTGGCAGTGGTGGAGAGTAGTGTGTGACGGTGATGGAGAGCGGTGTGTGAGTGTGGTGGAGAGTGACGTGTGACAGTGGTGGAGAGTAGTGTGTGACAGTGGTGGAGAGTGGTGAGTGGCAGTGGTGGAGAGTAGTGTGTGACAGTGGTGGAGAGTGGTGTTTGACAGTCGTGGAGAGTGACGTGTGGCAGTGGTGGAGAGTAGTGTGTGACAGTGGTGAAGAGTGGCAGTGGTGGAGAGTGGTGATGAGCATTGATGGAGAGTGGAGCGTGGCAGTGGTGGAGAGTGGAGCGTGGCAGTGGTGGAGAGTGGTGTGTGGCTGTGGTGGAGAGTGGTGTGTGGCAGTGGTGGAGAGTGGTGTGTGACAGTGGTGGAGAGTAGTATGTGACAGTGGTGGAGAGTGGTGTGTGGCAATGGTGGAGAGTGGTGTGTGACAGTGGTGGAGAGTGGTGTTTGACAGTGATGGAGAGAGGTGAGTGGCAGTGGTGGAGAGTAGTGTGTGACAGTGGTGGAGAGTGGTGTTTGACAGTGGTGGAGAGTGGTGTGTGACAGTGGTGGAGAGTAGTGTGTGTCAATGGTGAAGAGTGGTGTGTGGCAGTGGTGGAGAGTGGTGAATGGCAGTGGTGGAGTGTTGTGAGGGACAGTGGTGGAGAGTGGTGTGTGGCAGTGGTGGAGAGTGGAGTGTGGCAGTGGTGGAGAGTGGTGTGTGGCAGTGGTGGAGAGTGGTGTGTGACAGTGGTGGAGAGTGGTGTGTGACAGTGGTGGAGAGTGGTGTGTGGCAGTGGTGGAGAGTGGTGTGTGACAGTGGTGGAGAGTGGTGAGGGGCAGTGGTGGAGAGAGATGAGGGGAAGTGGTGGAGAGTGGTGAGGGGCAGTGGTGGAGAGTGGTGTGTGGCAATGGTGGAGAGTTGTGTGTGACAGTGGTGGATATTGGTGTGTGACAGTGGTGGAGAGTTGTGTTTGGCAGTGGTGGAGAGTGGTGAGGGGCAGTTGTGGAGAGTGGTGAGGGGCAGTTGTGGAGAGTGGTGTGTGGCAGGGGTGGAGAGGGGTGTGTGACTGTGGTAGAGATTGGTGTGTGACAGTGGTGGAGAGTGGTATGTGACAGTGGTGGAGAGTGGTGTGTGACAGTTATGGAGAGTGGTGTGTGAGTGTGGTAGAGAGTGGTGTTTGACAGTGGTGGAGAGTGGTGTGTGACAGTGGTAGAGAGTGGTGTGTGACAGTGGTGGAGAGTGGTGTGTGGCAGTGGTGGAGAGTGGTGTGTGGCAGTGATGGAGAGTGGTGTGTATCAGTGGTGGAGAGTGATGTGTGACAGTGGTGGAGAGTGGTCTGTGGCAGTGGTGGTGAGTGGTGTGTGACAGTGATGGAGAGTGGTGAGGAGCAGTGATGGAGAGTGGTGTGTGGCAGTGGCGGGGAGAGGTGTGTGGCAGTGGTGGAGAGTGGTGTGTGACAGTGGTGGAGAGTGGTGAGGGGCAGTGGTGGAGAGTGGTGTGTGGCAGTGGTGGAGAGTGGTGTGTAACAGTGGTGGAGAGTGATGTGTGACAGTGGTGGAGAGTGGTGTGTGTGACAGTGATGGAGAGTGGTGTGTAACAGTGGTGGAGAGTGATGTGTGACAGTGGTGGAGAGTGGTGTGTGGCAGTGGTGGTGAGTGGTGTGTGACAGTTGTGGAGAGTGGTGAGGAGCAGTGATGGAGAGTGGTGTGTGTGACAGTGGCGGGGAGTGGTGTGTGGCAGTGGTGGAGAGTGGTGTATGACAGTGGTGGAGAGTGGTGTGAGGCAGTGATATTGAGTGGTAAAGGGCTGTGGTGGAGAGTGGTGTGTGACAGTGGTGGAAAGTGGTTTGTGGCAGTGGTGGAGAGTGGTGTGTGGCAGTGGTGGAGAGTGGTTTGTGGCAGTGGTGGAGAGTGGTGTGTGACAGTGGGGGAGAGTGGTGTGTGTGACAGTGGTGGAGAGTGGTGTGTGACAGTGGTGGAGAGTGGTGTGTGGCAGTGGTGGAGAGTAGTGTGTAGCAGTTGTGGAGAGTTGTTTGTGGCAGTGGTGGAGAGTGGTGTGTGACAGTGGGGGAGAGTGGTGTGTGTGACAGTGATGGAGAGTGGTGTGTGACACTGGTGGAGAGTTGTTTAACAGTGGTGGAGAGTGGTGTGTGGCAGTGGTGGAGAGTGGTGTGTGGCAGTGGTGGAGAGTAGTGTGTGACGGTGGTGGAGAGTGGTGTGTGAGTGTGGTGGAGAGTGACGTGTGACAGTGGTGGAGAGTAGTGTGTGACAGTGGTGGAGAGTGGTGAGTGGCAGTGGTGGAGAGTAGTGTGTGACAGTGGTGGAGAGTGGTGTGTGGCAGTGGTGGAAAGTGGTTTGTGGCAGTGGTGGAGAGTGGTTTGTGGCAGTGGTGGAGAGTGGTGTGTGACAGTGGGGGAGAGTGGTGTGTGTGACAGTGGTGGAGAGTGGTGTGTGACAGTGGTGGAGAGTGGTGTGTGGCAGTGGTGGAGAGTAGTGTGTAGCTGTGGTGGAGAGTGGTTTGTGGCAGTGGTGGAGAGTGGTGTGTGACAGTGGGGGAGAGTGGTGTGTGTGACACTGGTGGAGAGTTGTTTAACAGTGGTGGAGAGTGGTGTGTGGCAGTGGTGGAGAGTGGTGTGTGGCAGTGGTGGAGAGTGGTGTGTGGCAGTGGTGGAGAGTAGTGTGTGACGGTGGTGGAGAGCGGTGTGTGAGTGTGGTGGAGAGTGACGTGTGACAGTGGTGGAGAGTAGTGTGTGACAGTGGTGGAGAGTGGTGAGTGGCAGTGGTGGAGAGTAGTGTGTGACAGTGGTGGAGAGTGGTGTTTGACAGTCGTGGAGAGTGACGTGTGACAGTGGTGGAGAGTAGTGTGTGACAGTGGTGAAGAGTGGCAGTGGTGGAGAGTGGTGATGAGCATTGATGGAGAGTGGAGCGTGGCAGTGGTGGAGAGTGGAGCGTGGCAGTGGTGGAGAGTGGTGTGTGGCTGTGGTGGAGAGTGGTGTGTGGCAGTGGTGGAGAGTGGTGTGTGACAGTGGTGGAGAGTAGTATGTGACAGTGGTGGAGAGTGGTGTGTGGCAATGGTGGAGAGTGGTGTGTGACAGTGGTGGAGAGTGGTGTTTGACAGTGGTGGAGAGAGGTGAGTGGCAGTGGTGGAGAGTAGTGTGTGACAGTGGTGGAGAGTGGTGTTTGACAGTGGTGGAGAGTGGTGTGTGACAGTGGTGGAGAGTAGTGTGTGTCAGTGGTGAAGAGTGGTGTGTGGCAGTGGTGGAGAGTGGTGAATGGCAGTGGTGGAGTGTTGTGAGGGACAGTGGTGGAGATTGGTGTGTGACAGTGGTAGAGAGTGGTGTGTGACAGTAGCGGAGAGTGGTGTGTGACAGTGGTGGAGAGTGGTGTGTGAGTGTGGTAGAGAGTGGTGTTTGACAGTGGTGGAGAGTGGTGTGTGACAGTGGTGGAGAGTGGTGTGTGACAGTGGTGGAGAGTGGTGTGTGGCAGTGGTGGAGAGTGGTGTGTGACAGTGGTGGAGAGTGGTGTGTGACAGTGGTGGAGAGTGGTGTGTGGCAGCGGTGGAGAGTGGTGTGTGACAGTGGTGGAGAGTGGTGTGTGACAGTGGTGGAGAGTGGTGTGTGGCAGTGGTGGAGAGTGGTGTGTGGCAGTGATGGAGAGTGGTGTGTATCAGTGGTGGAGAGTGATGTGTGACAGTGGTGGAGAGTGGTGTGTGGCAGTGGTGGTGAGTGGTGTGTGACAGTGATGGAGAGTGGTGAGGAGCAGTGATGGAGAGTGGTGTGTGAGTGTGGTGGAGAGTGACGTGTGACAGTGGTGGAGAGTAGTGTGTGACAGTGGTGGAGAGTGGTGAGTGGCAGTGGTGGAGAGTAGTGTGTGACAGTGGTGGAGAGTGGTGAGTGGCAGTGGTGGAGAGTAGTGTGTGACAGTGGTGGAGAGTGGTGTGTGGCAGTGGTGGAAAGTGGTTTGTGGCAGTGGTGGAGAGTGGTTTGTGGCAGTGGTGGTGAGTGGTGTGTGACAGTGGGGGAGAGTGGTGTGTGTGACAGTGGTGGAGAGTGGTGTGTGGCAGTGGTGGAGAGTGGTGTGTGGCAGTCGTGGAGAGTAGTGTGTAGCAGTGGTGGAGAGTGGTTTGTGGCAGTGGTGGAGAGTGGTGTGTGACAGTGGAGGAGAGTGGTGTGTGTGACAGTGATGGGGAGTGGTGTGTGACACTGGTGGAGAGTTGTTTAACAGTGGTGGAGAGTGGTGTGTGGCAGTGGTGGAGAGTGGTGTGTGGCAGTGGTGGAGAGTAGTGTGTGACGGTGGTAGAGAGCGGTGTGTGAGTGTGGTGGAGAGTGACGTGTGACAGTGGTGGAGAGTAGTGTGTGACAGTGGTGGAGAGTGGTGAGTGGCAGTGGTGGAGAGTAGTGTGTGACAGTGGTGGAGAGTGGTGTTTGACAGTCGTGGAGAGTGACGTGTGACAGTGGTGGAGAGTAGTGTGTGACAGTGGTGAAGAGTGGCAGTGGTGGAGAGTGGTGATGAGCATTGATGGAGAGTGGAGCGTGGCAGTGGTGGAGAGTGGAGCGTACCAGTGGTGGAGAGTGGTGTGTGGCTGTGGTGGAGAGTGGTGTGTGGCAGTGGTGGAGAGTGGTGTGTGACAGTATTGGAGAGTAGTATGTGACAGTGGTGGAGAGTGGTGTGTGGCAATGGTGGAGAGTGGTGTGTGACAGTGGTGGAGAGTGGTGTTTGACAGTGGTGGAGAGAGGTGAGTGGCAGTGGTGGAGAGTAGTGTGTGACAGTGGTGGAGAGTGGTGTTTGACAGTGGTGGAGAGTGGTGTGTGACAGTGGTGGAGAGTGGTGAGGGGCAGTTGTTGAGAGTGGTGAGGGGCTGTTGTGGAGAGTGGTGTGTGGCAGGGGTGGAGAGTGGTATGTGACAGTGGTGGAGAGTGGTGTGTGACAGTGGTGGAGAGTGGTGTGTGAGTGTGGTACCGAGTGGTGTTTGACAGTGGTGGAGAGTGGTGTGTGACAGTGGTAGAGAGTGGTGTGTGACAGTGGCGGAGAGTGGTGTGTGACAGTGGTGGAGAGTGGTGTGTGAGTGTGGTACAGAGTGGTGTTTGACAGTGGTGGAGAGTGGTGTGTGACAGTGGTGGAGAGTGGTGTGTGACAGTGGTGGAGAGTGGTGTGTGGCAGTGGTGGAGAGTGGTGTGTGACAGTGGTGGAGAGTGGTGTGTGACAGTGGTGGAGAGTGGTGTGTGGCAGCGGTGGAGAGTGGTGTGTGACAGTGGTGGAGAGTGGTGTGTGACAGTGGTGGAGAGTGGTGTGTGGCAGTGGTGGAGAGTGGTGTGTGGCAGTGATGGAGAGTGGTGTGTATCAGTGGTGGAGAGTGATGTGTGACAGTGGTGGAGAGTGGTGTGTGGCAGTGGTGGTGAGTGGTGTGTGACAGTGATGGAGAGTGGTGAGGAGCAGTGATGGAGAGTGGTGTGTGGCAGTGGCGGGGAGAGGTGTGTGGCAGTGGTGGAGAGTGGTGTGTGACAGTGGTGGAGAGTGGTGAGGGGCAGTGGTGGAGAGTGGTGTGTGGCAGTGGTGGAGAGTGGTGTGTAACAGTGGTGGAGAGTGATGTGTGACAGTGGTGGAGAGTGGTGTGTGTGACAGTGATGGAGAGTGGTGTGTAACAGTGGTGGAGAGTGATGTGTGACAGTGGTGGAGAGTGGTGTGTGTCAGTGGTGGTGAGTGGTGTGTGACAGTTGTGGAGAGTGGTGAGGAGCAGTGATGGAGAGTGGTGTGTGTGACAGTGGCGGGGAGTGGTGTGTGGCAGTGGTGGAGAGTGGTGTGTGACAGTGGTGGAGAGTGGTGTGAGGCAGTGATGGTGAGTGGTGTGTGACAGTGGTGGAGAGTGATGTGTGGCAGTGGTGGAGAGGGGTGAGTGGCAGTGGTGGAGAGTGGTGTGTGACAATGGTAGAGAGTGGTAAAGGGCAGTGGTGGAGAGTAGTGTGTGACAGTGGTGGAAAGTGGTTTGTGACAGTGGTGGAGAGTGGTGTGTGGCAGTGGTGGAGAGTGGTTTGTGGCAGTGGTGGAGAGTGGTGTGTGACAGTGGGGGAGAGTGGTGTGTGTGACAGTGGTGGAGAGTGGTGTGTGACAGTGGTGGAGAGTGGTGTGTGGCAGTGGTGGAGAGTAGTGTGTAGCAGTGGTGGAGAGTGGTTTGTGGCAGTGGTGGAGAGTGGTGTGTGACAGTGGGTGAGAGTGGTGTGTGTGACACTGATGGAGAGTGGTGTGTGACACTGGTGGAGAGTTGTTTAACAGTGGTGGAGAGTGGTGTGTGGCAGTGGTGGAGAGTGGTGTGTGGCAGTGGTGGAGAGTAGTGTGTGACGGTGGTGGAGAGTGGTGTGTGAGTGTGGTGGAGAGTGACGTGTGACAGTGGTGGAGAGTAGTGTGTGACAGTGGTGGAGAGTGGTGAGTGGCAGTGGTGGAGAGTAGTGTGTGACAGTGGTGGAGAGTGGTGTTTGACAGTGGTGGAGAGTGACGTGTGACAGTGGTGGAGAGTAGTGTGTGACAGTGGTGGAGAGTGGTGAGAGGCAGTTTTGGAGAGTAGTGTGTGACAGTGGTGGAGAGTGGTGTGTTTGCAGTGGTGGAGAGTGGTGTGTGGCAGTGGTGGAGAGTGGTGTGTGACAGTGGTGGAGAGTGGTGTTTGACAGTGGTGGAGAGAGGTGAGTGGCAGTGGTGGAGAGTAGTGTGTGACAGTGGTGGAGAGTGGTGTTTGACAGTGGTGGAGAGTGGTGTGTGACAGTGGTGGAGAGTAGTGTGTGTCAGTGGTGAAGAGTGGTGTGTGGCAGTGGTGGAGAGTGGTGAACGGCAGTGGTGGAGAGAGGTGTGTGACAGTGGTGGAGAGTGGTGTGTGACAGTGGTGGAGAGTGGTGTGTGGCAGTGGTGGGGAGTGGTGTGTGACAGTGGTGGAGAGTGGTGTGTGACAGTGGTGGAGAGTGGTGTGTGACAGTAGTGGAGAGTGGAGTGTGGCAGTGGTGGAGAGTGGTATGTGGCAGTGGTGGAGAGTGGTGTGTGACAGTGGTGGAGAGTGGTGTGTGACAGTGGTGGAGAGTGGTGTGTGGCAGTGGTGGAGAGTGGTGTGTGACAGTGGTGGAGAGTGGTGTGTGGCAGTGGTGGAGAGTGGTGTGTGGCAGTGGTGGAGAGTGGTGTGTGGCAGTGGTGGAGAGTGGTGTGTGACAGTGGTGGAGAGTGGTGTGTGACAGTGGTGGAGAGTGGAGTGTGGCAGTGGTGGAGAGTGGTGTGTGGCAGTGGTGGAGAGTGGTGTGTGACAGTGGTGGAGAGTGGTGTGTGACAGTGGTGGAGAGTGGTGTGTGACAGTGGTGGAGAGTGATGTGTGGCAGTGGTGGAGAGGGGTGAGTGGCAGTGGTGGAGAGTGGTGTGTGACAATGGTAGAGAGTGGTAAAGGGCAGTGGTGGAGAGTAGTGTGTGACAGTGGTGGAAAGTGGTTTGTGGCAGTGGTGGAGAGTGGTGTGTGGCAGTGGTGGAGAGTGGTTTGTGGCAGTGGTGGAGAGTGGTGTGTGACAGTGGGGGAGAGTGGTGTGTGTGACAGTGGTGGAGAGTGGTGTGTGACAGTGGTGGAGAGTGGTGTGTGGCAGTGGTGGAGAGTAGTGTGTAGCAGTGGTGGAGAGTGGTTTGTGTCAGTGGTGGAGAGTGGTGTGTGACAGTGGGTGAGAGTGGTGTGTGTGACACTGATGGAGAGTGGTGTGTGACACTGGTGGAGAGTTGTTTAACAGTGGTGGAGAGTGGTGTGTGGCAGTGGTGGAGAGTGGTGTGTGGCAGTGGTGGAGAGTAGTGTGTGACGGTGGAGGAGAGTGGTGTGTGAGTGTGGTGGAGAGTGACGTGTGACAGTGGTGGAGAGTAGTGTGTGACAGTGGTGGAGAGTGGTGAGTGGCAGTGGTGGAGAGTAGTGTGTGACAGTGGTGGAGAGTGGTGTTTGACAGTGGTGGAGAGTGACGTGTGACAGTGGTGGAGAGTAGTGTGTGACAGTGGTGGAGAGTGGTGAGTGGCAGTTTTGGAGAGTAGTGTGTGACAGTGGTGGAGAGTGGTGTGTTTGCAGTGGTGGAGAGTGGTGTGTGGCAGTGGTGGAGAGTGGTGTGTGACAGTGGTGGAGAGTGGTGTTTGACAGTGGTGGAGAGAGGTGAGTGGCAGTGGTGGAGAGTAGTGTGTGACAGTGGTGGAGAGTGGTGTTTGACAGTGGTGGAGAGTGGTGTGTGACAGTGGTGGAGAGTAGTGTGTGTCAGTGGTGAAGAGTGGTGTGTGGCAGTGGTGGAGAGTGGTGAACGGCAGTGGTGGAGAGTGGTGTGTGACAGTGGTGGAGAGTGGTGTGTGACAGTGGTGGAGAGTGGTGTGTGGCAGTGGTGGGGAGTGGTGTGTGACAGTGGTGGAGAGTGGTGTGTGACAGTGGTGGAGAGTGGTGTGTGACAGTGGTGGAGAGTGGAGTGTGGCAGTGGTGGAGAGTGGTGTGTGGCAGTGGTGGAGAGTGGTGTGTGACAGTGGTGGAGAGTGGTGTGTGGCAGTGGTGGAGAGTGGTGTGTGGCAGTGGTGGAGAGTGGTGTGTGGCAGTGGTGGAGAGTGGTGTGTGGCAGTGGTGGAGAGTGGTGTATGGCAGTGTTGGAGTGTGGTGTGTGACAGTGGTGGAGTGGAGTGTGACAGTGGTGGCGAGTAGTGTGAGGCAGTGGTGGAGAGTGGTGAGGGGCAGTGGTGGAGAGTGGTGAGAGAAAGTGGAGGAGAGTGGTGTAGGAAAGTGGTGGAAAGTGGTGTGTGGAAGTGGTGGAGAGTGGTGTGTGACAGTGGTGGAGAGTGATGTGTGGCAGTGGTGGAGAGTGGTGTGTGGCAGTGGTGGAGAGTAGTGTGTGACAGTGGTGGAGAGTGGTGTGTGAGTGTGGTGGAGAGTGACGTGTGACAGTGGTGGAGAGTAGGAGTAGTGTGTGACAGTGGTGGAGAGTGGTGTGTGACAGTGGTTGAGAGTGGTGTGTGGCAGTGGTGGAGAGTGGTGTGTGGCAGTGGTGGAGAGTAGTGTGTGACAGTGGTGGAGAGTGGTGTGTGACAGTGGTGGAGAGTGGTGTGTGGCAGTGGTGGAGAGTAGTGTGTGACATTGGTGGAGAGTAGTGTGTGACAGTGGTGAAGAGTGGCAGTGGTGGAGAGTGGTGTGTGGCAGTGGTGGAGAGTGGTGTGTGGCAGTGGTGGAGAGTGGTGATTGGCAGTGGTGGAGAGTAGTGTGTGACAGTGGTGGAGAGTGGTGTGTGACAGTGGTGGAGAGTGGTGTGTGGCAGTGGTGGAGAGTAGTGTGTGACAGTGGTGGAGAGTAGTGTGTGACAGTGGTGAAGAGTGGCAGTGGTGGAGAGTGGTGTGTGGCAGTGGTGGAGAGTGGTGATGAGCATTGATTGAGAGTGGAGCGTGGCAGTGGTGGAGAGTGGAGCGTGGCAGTGGTGGAGAGTGGTGTGTGGCAGTGGTGGAGAGTGGTGTGTGGCAGTGGTGGAGAGTAGTGTGTGACAGTGGTGGAGAGTGGTGTGTGGCAATGGTGGAGAGTGGTGTGTGGCAATGGTGGAGAGTGGTGTGTGACAGTGGTGGAGAGTGGTGTGTGGCAGTTGTGGAGAGTTGTGAGGGGCAGTGGTGGAGAGTGGTGTGTGGCAGTTGTGGAGAGTTGTGAGGGGCAGTGGTGGAGAGTGGAGCGTGGCAGTGGTGGAGAGTGGTGTGTGGCAGTGGTGGAGAGTGGTGTGTGGCAGTGGTGGAGAGTGGTGTGTGACAGTGGTGAAGAGTGGTGTGTGACAGTGGTGGAGAGTGATGTGTGGCAGTGGTGGAGAGTGGTGTGTGGCAGTGGTGGAGAGTGGTGTGTGGCAGTGGTGGAGAGTGATGTGTGGCAGTGGTGGAGAGTGGTGTGTGGCAGTGGTGGAGAGTGGTGTGTGGCAGTGGTGGAGAGTGGTGTGTGGCAGTGGTGGAGAGTGGTGTGTGACAGTGGTGGAGAGTGATGTGTGGCAGTGGTGGAGAGTGGTGTGTGGCAGTGGTGGACAATGATGTGTGAGAGTTGTGGAGAGTGGAGAGGGGCAGTGGTGGAGAGTAGTGAGGGGCAGTGGTGGAGAGAGATGAGGGGAAGTGGTGGAGAGTGGTGAGGGGCAGTGGTGGAGAGTGGTGTGTGGCAATGGTGGAGAGTTCTGTGTGACAGTGGTGGATATTGGTGAGGGGCAGTGGTGGAGAGTGGTGAGGGGCAGTGGTGGAGAGTGGTGTGTGGCAATGGTGGAGAGTTGTGTTTGGCAGTGGTGGAGAGTGGTGAGGGGCAGTGGTGGAGAGTGGTGTGTGGCAATGGTGGAGAGTTGTGTTTGGCAGTGGTGGAGAGTGGTGAGGGGCAGTTGTGGAGAGTGGTGAGGGGCAGTTGTGGAGAGTGGTGTGTGGCAGTGGTGGAGAGTGGTGTGTGACAGTGGTGGAGAGTGGTGTGTGAGTGTGGTAGAGAGTGGTGTTTGACAGTGGTGGCGAGTGGTGTGAGGCAGTGGTGGAGAGTGGTGATTGGCAGTGGTGGAGAGTAGTGTGTGACAGTGGTGGAGAGTGGTGTGTGACAGTGGTGGAGAGTGGTGTGTGGCAGTGGTGGAGAGTAGTGTGTGACAGTGGTGGAGAGAAGTGTGTGACAGTGGTGGAGAGTGGTGTGTGGCAGTGGTGGCGAGTGGTGTGAGGCAGTGGTGGAGAGTGGTGAGGGGCAGTGGTGGAGAGTGGTGTGTGACAGTGGTGGAGAGTGATGTGTTGCAGTGGTGGAGAGTGGTGTGTGGCAGTAGTGGAGAGTAGTGTGTGACAGTGGTGGAGAGTGGTGTGTGAGTGTGGTGGAGAGTGGTGATTGGCAGTGGTGGAGAGTAGTGTGTGACAGTGGTGGAGAGTGGTGTGTGACAGTGGTGGAGAGTGGTGTGTGGCAGTGGTGGAGAGTAGTGTGTGACAGTGGTGGAGAGAAGTGTGTGACAGTGGTGAAGAGTGGCAGTGGTGGAGAGTGGTGTGTGGCAGTGGTGGAGAGCGGTGATGAGCATTGATTGAGAGTGGAGCGTGGCAGTGGTGGAGAGTGGAGCGTGGCAGTGGTGGAGAGTGGTGTGTGGCAGTGGTGGAGAGTGGTGTGTGGCAGTGGTGGAGAGTAGTGTGTGGCAGTGGTGGAGAGTAGTGTGTGACAGTGGTGGAGAGTGGTGTGTGGCAATGGTGGAGAGTGGTGTGTGGCAATGGTGGATAGTGGTGTGTGACAGTGGTGGAGAGTGGTGTGTGGCAGTTGTGGAGAGTGGTGAGAGAAAGTGGTGGAAAGAGGTGTGTGGCAGTGATGGAGAGTGGTGTGTGACAGTGATGGAGAGTGGTGTGTGACAGTGGTGGAGAGTGGTGTGTGGCAGTGGTGGAGAGTGGTGTGTGACAGTGGTGGAGAGTGGTGTGTGTGACAGTGGTGGAGAGTGGTGTGTGACAGTGGTGGAGAGTGGTGTATGACAGTGGTGGACTGTGTTGTGTGGCAGTGATGGAGAGTTGTGTATGACAGTGGTGGAGAGTGGTGTGTGACAGTGGTGGAGAGTGGTGTGTGGCAGTGATGGAGAGTGGTGTGTGGCAGTGATGGAGAGTGGTGTGTAACAGTGGCGGAGAGTGATGTGTGACAGTGGTGGAGAGTGGTGTGTGGCAGTGGTGGAGAGTGGTGTGTGACAGTGGTGGAGAGTGGTGTTTGGCAGTGGTGGAGAGTGGTGTGTGACAGTGGTGGAGAGTGGTGTGTGGCAGTGGTAGAGAGTGGTGTGCGGCAGTGGTGGAGAGTGGTATGTGACAGTGGTGGAGAGTGGTGAGGGGCAGTGGTGGAGAGTGGTATGTGACAGTGGTGGAGAGTGGTGTGTAACAGTGGTGGAGAGTGATGTGTGACAGTGGTGGAGAGTGGTGTGTGGCAGTGGTGGTGAGTGGTGTGTGCCAGTGGTGGAGAGTGGTGTGTGACAGTGGTGGAGAGTGGTGTGTGGCAGTGGTGGAGAGTGGTGAATGGCAGTGGTGGAGTGTTGTGAGGGGCAGTGGTGGAGAGTGGTGTGTGGCAGTGGTGGAGAATGATGTGTGAGAGTGGTGAAGAGTGGAGAGGGGAAGTGGTGGAGAGTGGTGAGGGGCAGTGGTGGAGAGAGATGAGGGGAAGTGGTCGAGAGTAGTGAGGGGCAGTGGTGGAGAGTGGTGTGTGGCAATGGTGGAGAGTTGTGTGTGACAGTGGTGGAGAGTGGTGAGGGGCAGTTGTGGAGAGTGGTGAGGGGCAGTTGTGGAGAGTGGTGTGTGGCAGTGGTGGAGAGGGGTGTGTGACAGTGGTGGAGAGTTGTGTGTGACAGTGGTGGAGAGTGGTGAGGGGCAGTTATGGAGAGTGGTGAGGGGCAGTTGTGGAGAGTGGTGTTTGACAGTGGTGGAGAGTGGTGTGTGACAGTAGTGAAGAGTGGTGTATGGCAGTGTTGGAGAGTGGAGTGTGGCAGTGGTGGAGAGTGGAGTGTGGCAGTGGTGGAGAGTGGTGTGTGGCAGTGGTGGAGAGTGGTGTGTGACAGTGGTGGAGAGTGGTGTGTGACAGTGGTGGAGAGTGGTGTGTTACAGTGGTGGATAATGGAGTGTGGCAGTGGTGGAGAGTGGTGTGTGACAGTGGTGGAGAGTGGTGTGTGACAGTGGTGGAGAGTGGTGTGTGGCAGTGGTGGAGAGTGGTGTGTGACAGTGGTGGAGAGTGGTGTGTGACAGTGGTGGAGAGTGGTGTGTGACAGTGGTGAAGAGTGGTGTATGGCAGTGTTAGAGAGTGGAGTGTGGCAGTGGTGGAGAGTGGAGTGTGGCAGTGGTGGAGAGTGGTGTGTGGCAGTGGTGGAGAGTGGTGTGTGACAGTGGTGGAGAGTGGTGTGTGACAGTGGTGGAGAGTGGTGTGTTACAGTGGTGGATAATGGAGTGTGGCAGTGGTGGAGAGTGGTGTGTGACAGTGGTGGAGAGTGGTGTGTGACAGTGGTGGAGAGTGGTGTGTGACAGTGGTGGAGAATGGAGTGTGGTAGTGGTGAAGAGTGGTGTATGGCAGTGTTGGAGAGTGGAGTGTGGCAGTGGTGGAGAGTGGAGTGTGGCAGTGGTGGAGAGTGCTGTGTGGCAGAGGTGGAGAGTGTCGTGTGACAGTGGTGGAGAGTGGTGTGTGACAGTGGTGGAGAGTGGTGTGTGACAGTGGAGGAGAGTGGTGTGTGGCAGTGGTGGAGAGTGGTGTGTGACAGTGGTGGAGAGTGGTGTGTGACATAGGTGGAGAGTGGTGTGTGGCAGTGGTGGAGAGTGGTGTGTGACAGAGGTGGAGAGTGGTGTGTGACAGAGGTGGAGAGTAGTGTGTGGCAGTGGTGGAGAGTGGTGTGTGACAGAGGTGGAGAGTGGTGTGTGACAGTGGTGGAGAGTGGTGTGTGACAGTGGTGGAGAGTGGTGTGTGACAGTGGAGGAGAGTGGTGTGTGACAGTGGTGGAGAGTGGTGTGTGACAGTGGAGGAGAGTGGTGTGTGACAGTGGTGGAGAGTGGTGTGTGACAGTGGAGGAGAGTGGTGTGTGACAGTGGTGGAGAGTGGTGTGTGACAGTGGAGGAGAGTGGTGTGTGAAAGTGGAGGAGAGTGGTGTGTGACAGTGGTGGAGAGTGGTGTGTGACAGTGGAGGAGAATGGTGAGTGGCAGTGGTGGAGAGTTGGAGAGTGGTGTGTGACAGTGGAGGAGAGTGGTGTGTGACAGTGGTGGAGAGTGGTGTGTGGCAGTGGTGGAGAGTAGTGTGTGACAGTGGTGGAGAGTGGTGTGTGGCATAGGTGGAGAGTGGTGTGTGGCAGTGGTAGAGAGTGGTGTGCGGCAGTGGTGGAGAGTGGTGTGTGACAGTGGAGGAGAGTGGTGTGTGACAGTGGTGGAGAGTGGAGTGTGGCAGTGGTGGAGAGTGGAGTGTGGCAGTGGTGGAGAGTGGTGTGTGACAGTGGTGTAGAGTGGTGTGTGAGTGTGGTGGAGAGTGACGTGAAACAGTGGTGGAGAGTAGTGTGTGACAGTGGTGGAGAGTGGTGAGTGGCAGTGGTGGAGAGTAGTGTGTGACAGTAGGTGGAGAGTGCTGTGTGGCAGTGGTGGAGAGTAGTGTGTGACAGTGGTGAAGAGTGGCAGTGGTGGAGAGTGGTGTGTGGCAGTGGTGGAGAGTGGTGTGTGGCAGTGGTGGAGAGTGGAGTGTGGCAGAGGTAGAGAGTGGTGTGTGGCAGTGGTGGAGAGTGGTGTGTGACAGTGGTGGAGAGTAGTGTGTGACAGTGGTGGAGAGTGGTGTGTGGCAATGGTGGAGAGTGGTGTGTGGCAGTGGTGGAGAGTGGTGTGTGGCAGTGGTGGAGAGTTGTGAGGGGCAGTTGTGGGGAGTGGTGTGTGGCAATGGTGGAGAGTGGTGTGTGGCAATGGTGGAGAGTGGTGTGTGGCAGTGGTGGAGAGTGGTGAATGGCAGTGGTGGAGTATTGTGAGGGTCAGTGGTGGAGAGTGGTGTGTGGCAGTGGTGGAGAATGATGTGTGAGAGTGGTGGAGAGTGGAGAGGGGCAGTGGTGGAGAGTGGTGAGGGGCAGTTGTGGAGAGTGGTGAGGGGCAGTTGTGGAGAGTGGTGTGTGGTAGTGTTGGAGAGGGGTGTGTGACAGTGGTAGAGAGTGGTGTGTGACAGTGGTGGAGAGTTGTGTGTGAGTGTGGTAGAGAGTGGTGTTTGACAGTGGTGGAGAGTGGTGTGTGAAAGTGGTGGAGAGTGGTGTATGGCAGTGTAGGAGAGTGGAGTGTGGCAGTGGTGGAGAGTGGAGTGTGGTAGTGGTGGAGAGTGCTGTGTGGCAGAGGTGGAGTGTGGTGTGTGACAGTGGTGTAGAGTGGTGTGTGACAGTGGTGGAGAGTGGTGTGTGGCAGTGGTGGAGAGTGGTGTGTGACAGTGGTGGAGAGTGGTGTGTGACAGTGGTGGAGAGTGGAGTGTGGCAGTGGTGGCGAGTGGAGTGTGGCAGTGGTGGAGATTAGTGTGTGACAGTGGTGGAGAGTGGTGTGTGAGTGTGGTGGAGAGTGGTGTGTGACAGTGGTGGAGAGTGGTGTGTGACAGTGGTGGAGAGTGGTGTGTGGCAATGGTGGAGAGTGGTGTGTGACAGTGGTGGAGAGTGGTGAGGGGCAGTGGTGGAGAGTGGTGTGTGGCAATGGTGGAGAGTTGTGTTTGGCAGTGGTGGAGAGTGGTGAGGGGCATTGTTGGAGAGTGGTGTGTGGCAATGGTGGAGAGTTGTGTTTGGCAGTGGTGGAGAGTGGTGAGGGGCAGTTGTGGAGAGTGGTGAGGGGCAGTTGTGGAGAGTGGTGTGTGGCAGTGGTGGAGAGTGGTGTGTGACAGTGGTGGAGAGTGGTGTGTGAGTGTGGTAGAGAGTGGTGTTTGACAGTGGTGGAGAGTGGTGTGTGACAGTGGTGGAGAGTGGTGTATGGCAGTGTTGGAGTGTGGTGTGTGACAGTGGTGGAGTGGAGTGTGACAGTGGTGGCGAGTGGTGTGAGGCAGTGGTGGAGAGTGGTGATTGGCAGTGGTGGAGAGTAGTGTGTGACAGTGGTGGAGAGTGGTGTGTGACAGTGGTGGAGAGTGGTGTGTGGCAGTGGTGGAGAGTAGTGTGTGACAGTGGTGGAGAGAAGTGTGTGACAGTGGTGGAGAGTGGTGTGTGGCAGTGGTGGCGAGTGGTGTGAGGCAGTGGTGGAGAGTGGTGAGGGGCAGTGGTGGAGAGTGGTGTGTGACAGTGGTGGAGAGTGATGTGTGGCAGTGGTGGAGAGTGGTGTGTGGCAGTGGTGGAGAGTAGTGTGTGACAGTGGTGGAGAGTGGTGTGTGAGTGTGGTGGAGAGTGGTGATTGGCAGTGGTGGAGAGTAGTGTGTGACAGTGGTGGCGAGTGGTGTGTGACAGTGGTGGAGAGTGGTGTGTGGCAGTGGTGGAGAGTAGTGTGTGACAGTGGTGGAGAGAAGTGTGTGACAGTGGTGAAGAGAGGCAGTGGTGGAGAGTGGTGTGTGGCAGTGGTGGAGAGTGGTGATGAGCATTGATTGAGAGTGGAGCGTGGCAGTGGTGGAGAGTGGAGCGTGGCAGTGGTGGAGAGTGGTGTGTGGCAGTGGTGGAGAGTGGTGTGTGGCAGTGGTGGAGAGTAGTGTGTGGCAGTGGTGGAGAGTAGTGTGTGACAGTGGTGGAGAGTGGTGTGTGGCAATGGTGGAGAGTGGTGTGTGGCAATGGTGGAGAGTGGTGTGTGGCAGTTGTGGAGAGTTGTGAGGGGCAGTGGTGGAGAGTGATGTGTGGCAATGGTGGAGAGTGGTGTGTGGCAGTGGTGGAGAGTGGTGAGTGACAGTGGTGGAGAGTGGTGAGAGAAAGTGGTGGAAAGAGGTGTGTGGCAGTGATGGAGAGTGGTGTGTGACAGTGATGGAGAGTGGTGTGTGACAGTGGTGGAGAGTGGTGTGTGGCAGTGGTGGAGAGTGGTGTGTGACAGTGGTGGAGAGTGGTGTGTGTGACAGTGGTGGAGAGTGGTGTGTGACAGTGGTGGAGAGTGGTGTATGACAGTGGTGGACTGTGTTGTGTGGCAGTGATGGAGAGTTGTGTATGACAGTAGTGGAGAGTGGTGTGTGACAGTGGTGGAGAGTGGTGTGTGGCAGTGATGGAGAGTGGTGTGTGGCAGTGATGGAGAGTGGTGTGTAACAGTGGCGGAGAGTGATGTGTGACAGTGGTGGAGAGTGGTGTGTGGCAGTGGTGGAGAGTGGTGTGTGACAGTGGTGGAGAGTGGTGTTTGGCAGTGGTGGAGAGTGGTGTGTGACAGTGGTGGAGAGTGGTGTGTGGCAGTGGTAGAGAGTGGTGTGCGGCAGTGGTGGAGAGTGGTATGTGACAGTGGTGGAGAGTGGTGAGGGGCAGTGGTGGAGAGTGGTATGTGACAGTGGTGGAGAGTGGTGTGTAACAGTGGTGGAGAGTGATGTGTGACAGTGGTGGAGAGTGGTGTGTGGCAGTGGTGGTGAGTGGAGTGTGACAGTGGTGGAGAGTGGTGTGTGACAGTGGTGGAGAGTGGTGTGTGGCAGTGGTGGAGAGTGGTGAATGGCAGTGGTGGAGTGTTGTGAGGGGCAGTGGTGGAGAGTGGTGTGTGGCAGTGGTGGAGAATGATGTGTGAGAGTGGTGAAGAGTGGAGAGGGGAAGTGGTGGAGAGTGGTGAGGGGCAGTGGTGGAGAGAGATGAGGGGAAGTGGTCGAGAGTAGTGAGGGGCAGTGGTGGAGAGTGGTGTGTGGCAATGGTGGAGAGTTGTGTGTGACAGTGGTGGAGAGTGGTGAGGGGCAGTTGTGGAGAGTGGTGAGGGGCAGTTGTGGAGAGTGGTGTTTGACAGTGGTGGAGAGTGGTGTGTGACAGTGGTGAAGAGTGGTGTATGGCAGTGTTGGAGAGTGGAGTGTGGCAGTGGTGGAGAGTGGAGTGTGGCAGTGGTGGAGAGTGGTGTGTGGCAGTGGTGGAGAGTGGTGTGTTACAGTGGTGGAGAGTGGTGTGTGACAGTGGTGGAGAGTGGTGTGTGACAGTGGTGGAGAATGGAGTGTGGCAGTGGTGGAGAGTGGTGTGTGACAGTGGTGGAGAGTGGTGTGTGACAGTGGTGGAGAGTGGTGTGTGACAGTGGTGGAGAATAGAGTGTGGTAGTGGTGAAGAGTGGTGTATGGCAGTGTTGGAGAGTGGAGTGTGGCAGTGGTGGAGAGTGGAGTGTGGCAGTGGTGGAGAGTGCTGTGTGGCAGAGGTGGAGAGTGTCGTGTGACAGTGGTGGAGAGTGGTGTGTGACAGTGGTGGAGAGTGGTGTGTGACAGTGGAGGAGAGTGGTGTGTGGCAGTGGCGGAGAGTGGTGTGTTACAGTGGTGGAGAGTGGTGTGTGACATAGGTGGAGAGTGGTGTGTGGCAGTGGTGGAGAGTGGTGTGTGACAGAGGTGGAGAGTGGTGTGTGACAGAGGTGGAGAGTAGTGTGTGGCAGTGGTGGAGACTGGTGTGTGACAGAGGTGGAGAGTGGTGTGTGACAGTGGTGGAGAGTGGTGTGTGACAGTGGTGTAGAGTGGTGTGTGACAGTGGAGGAGAGTGGTGTGTGACAGTGGTGGAGAGTGGTGTGTGACAGTGGAGGAGAGTGGTGTGTGACAGTGGTGGAGAGTGGTGTGTGACAGTGGAGGAGAGTGGTGTGTGACAGTGGTGGAGAGTGGTGTGTGACAGTGGAGGAGAGTGGTGTGTGACAGTGGAGGAGAGTGGTGTGTGACAGTGGTGGAGAGTGGTGTGTGACAGTGGAGGAGAATGGTGAGTGGCAGTGGTGGAGAGTTGGAGAGTGGTGTGTGACAGTGGAGGAGAGTGGTGTGTGACAGTGGTGGAGAGTGGTGTGTGGCAGTGGTGGAGAGTGGTGTGTGACAGTGGTGGAGAGTGGTGTGTGGCATAGGTGGAGAGTGGTGTGTGGCAGTGGTAGAGAGTGGTGTGCGGCAGTGGTGGAGAGTGGTGTGTGACAGTGGTGGAGAGTGGTGTGTGACAGTGGTGGAGAGTGGTGTGTGGCATAGGTGGAGAGTGGTGTGTGGCAGTGGTAGAGAGTGGTGTGCGGCAGTGGTGGAGAGTGGTGTGTGACAGTGGAGGAGAGTGGTGTGTGACAGTGGTGTAGAGTGGTGTGTGAGTGTGGTGGAGAGTGACGTGAAACAGTGGTGGAGAGTAGTGTGTGACAGTGGTGGAGAGTGGTGAGTGGCAGTGGTGGAGAGTAGTGTGTGACAGTGGTGGAGAGTGCTGTGTGGCAGTGGTGGAGAGTAGTGTGTGACAGTGGTGAAGAGTGGCAGTGGTGGAGAGTGGTGTGTGGCAGTGGTGGAGAGTGGTGTGTGGCAGTGGTGGAGAGTGGAGTGTGGCAGTGGTGGAGAGTGGTGTGTGGCAGTGGTGGAGAGTGGTGTGTGACAGTGGTGGAGAGTAGTGTGTGACAGTGGTGGAGAGTGGTGTGTGGCAATGGTGGAGAGTGGTGTGTGGCAGTGGTGGAGAGTGGTGTGTGGCAGTGGTGGAGAGTTGTGAGGGGCAGTGGTGGGGAGTGGTGTGTGGCAATGGTGGAGAGTGGTGTGTGGCAATGGTGGAGAGTGGTTTGTGGCAGTGGTGGAGAGTGGTGAATGGCAGTGGTGGAGTGTTGTGAGGGTCAGTGGTGGAGAGTGGTGTGTGGCAGTGGTGGAGAATGATGTGTGAGAGTGGTGGAGAGTGGAGAGGGGCAGTGGTGGAGAGTGGTGAGGGGCAGTTGTGGAGAGTGGTGAGGGGCAGTTGTGGAGAGTGGTGTGTGGTAGTGTTGGAGAGGGGTGTGTGACAGTGGTAGAGAGTGGTGTGTGACAGTGGTGGAGAGTTGTGTGTGAGTGTGGTAGAGAGTGGTGTTTGACAGTGGTGGAGAGTGGTGTGTGAAAGTGGTGGAGAGTGGTGTATGGCAGTGTAGGAGAGTGGAGTGTGGCAGTGGTGGAGAGTGGAGTGTGGTAGTGGTGGAGAGTGCTGTGTGGCAGAGGTGGAGTGTGGTGTGTGAGAGTGGTGTAGAGTGGTGTGTGACAGTGGTGGAGAGTGGTGTGTGGCAGTGGTGGAGAGTGGTGTGTGACAGTGGTGGAGAGTGGTGTGTGACAGTGGTGGAGAGTGGAGTGTGGCAGTGGTGGCGAGTGGAGTGTGGCAGTGGTGGAGATTAGTGTGTGACAGTGGTGGAGAGTGGTGTGTGAGTGTGGTGGAGAGTGGTGTGTGACAGTGGTGGAGAGTGGTGTGTGACAGTGGTGGAGAGTGGTGTGTGGCAATGGTGGAGAGTGGTGTGTGACAGTGGTGGAGAGTGGTGTGTGACAGTGGTGGAGAGTGGTGTGTGGCAGTGGTGGAGAGTGGTGAATGGCAGTGGTGGAGTGTTGTGAGGGGCAGTGGTGGAGAGTGGTGTGTGGCAGTGGTGGAGAATGATGTGTGAGAGTGGTGAAGAGTGGAGAGGGGAAGTGGTGGAGAGTGGTGAGGGGCAGTGGTGGAGAGAGATGAGGGGAAGTGGTCGAGAGTAGTGAGGGGCAGTGGTGGAGAGTGGTGTGTGGCAATGGTGGAGAGTTGTGTGTGACAGTGGTGGAGAGTGGTGAGGGGCAGTTGTGGAGAGTGGTGAGGGGCAGTTGTGGAGAGTGGTGTGTGGCAGTGGTGGAGAGGGGTGTGTGACAGTGGTGGAGAGTTGTGTTTGGCAGTGGTGGAGAGTGGTGTGTGACAGTGGTGGAGAGTGGTGTGTGACAGTGGTGAAGAGTGGTGTATGGCAGTGTTGGAGAGTGGAGTGTGGCAGTGGTGGAGAGTGGAGTGTGGCAGTGGTGGAGAGTGGTGTGTGGCAGTGGTGGAGAGTGGTGTGTGACAGTGGTGGAGAGTGGTGTGTGACAGTGGTGGAGAGTGGTGTGTGACAGTGGTGGAGAATGGAGTGTGGCAGTGGTGGAGAGTGGTGTGTGACAGTGGTGGAGAGTGGTGTGTGACAGTGGTGGAGAGTGGTGTGTGACAGTGGTGGAGAATGGAGTGTGGCAGTGGTGAAGAGTGATGTATGGCAGTGTTGGAGAGTGGAGTGTGGCAGTGGTGGAGAGTGGAGTGTGGCAGTGGCGGAGAGTGCTGTGTGGCAGAGGTGGAGAGTGTCGTGTGACAGTGGTGGAGAGTGGTGTGTGACAGTGGTGGAGAGTGGTGTGTGAGAGTGGAGGAGAGTGGTGTGTGGCAGTGGTGGAGAGTGGTGTGTGACAGTGGTGGAGAGTGGTGTGTGACATAGGTGGAGAGTGGTGTGTGGCAGTGGTGGAGAGTGGTGTGTGACAGAGGTGGAGAGTGGTGTGTGACAGAGGTGGAGAGTGGTGTGTGGCAGTGGTGGAGAGTGGTGTGTGACAGAGGTGGAGAGTGGTGTGTGACAGTGGTGGAGAGTGGTGTGTGGCAGTGGTGGAGAGTGGTGTGTGGCAGTGGTGGAGAGTGGTGTGTGGCAGTGGTGGAGAGTGGTGTGTGGCAGTGGTGGAGAGTGGTGTATGGCAGTGTTGAAGTGTGGTGTGTGACAGTGGTGGAGTGGAGTGTGACAGTGGTGGCGAGTAGTGTGAGGCAGTGGTGGAGAGTGGTGAGGGGCAGTGGTGGAGAGTGGTGAGAGAAAGTGGAGGAGAGTGGTGTAGGAAAGTGGTGGAAAGTGGTGTGTGGAAGTGGTGGAGAGTGGTGTGTGACAGTGGTGGAGAGTGATGTGTGGCAGTGGTGGAGAGTGGTGTGTGGCAGTGGTGGAGAGTAGTGTGTGACAGTGGTGGAGAGTGGTGTGTGAGTGTGGTGGAGAGTGACGTGTGACAGTGGTGGAGAGTAGTGTGTGACAGTGGTGGAGAGTGGTGTGTGACAGTGGTGGAGAGTGGTGTGTGGCAGTGGTGGAGAGTGGTGTGTGGCAGTGGTGGAGAGTGGTGTGTGGCAGTGGTGGAGAGTGGTGATTGGCAGTGGTGGAGAGTAGTGTGTGACAGTGGTAGAGAGTGGTGTGTGACAGTGGTGGAGAGTGGTGTGTGGCAGTGGTGGAGAGTAGTGTGTGACAGTGGTGGAGAGTAGTGTGTGACAGTGGTGAAGAGTGGCAGTGGTGGAGAGTGGTGTGTGGCAGTGGTGGAGAGTGGTGATGAGCATTGATTGAGAGTGGAGCGTGGCAGTGGTGGAGAGTGGAGCGTGGCAGTGGTGGAGAGTGGTGTGTGGCAGTGGTGGAGAGTGGTGTGTGGCAGTGGTGGAGAGTAGTGTGTGACAGTGGTGGAGAGTGGTGTGTGGCAATGGTGGAGAGTGGTGTGTGGCAATGGTGGAGAGTGGTGTGTGGCAATGGTGGAGAGTGGTGTGTGACAGTGGTGGAGAGTGGTGTGTGGCAGTTGTGGAGAGTTGTGAGGGGCAGTGGTGGAGAGTGGTGTGTGGCAGTTGTGGAGAGTTGTGAGGGGCAGTGGTGGAGAGTGGAGCGTGGCAGTGGTGGAGAGTGGTGTGTGGCAGTGGTGGAGAGTGGTGTGTGGCAGTGGTGGAGAGTGGTGTGTGACAGTGGTGGAGAGTAGTGTGTGTCAGTGGTGAAGAGTGGTGTGTGACAGTGGTGGAGAGTGATGTGTGGCAGTGGTGGAGAGTGGTGTGTGGCAGTGGTGGAGAGTGGTGTGTGGCAGTGGTGGAGAGTGATGTGTGGCAGTGGTGGAGAGTGGTGTGTGGCAGTGGTGGAGAGTGGTGTGTGGCAGTGGTGGAGAGTGGTGTGTGGCAGTGGTGGAGAGTGGTGTGTGACAGTGGTGGAGAGTGATGTGTGGCAGTGGTGGAGAGTGGTGTGTGGCAGTGGTGGACAATGATGTGTGAGAGTTGTGGAGAGTGGAGAGGGGCAGTGGTGGAGAGTAGTGAGGGGCAGTGGTGGAGAGAGATGAGGGAAAGTATTGGAGAGTGGTGAGGGGCAGTGGTGGAGAGTGGTGTGTGGCAATGGTGGAGAGTTCTGTGTGACAGTGGTGGATATTGGTGAGGGGCAGTGGTGGAGAGTGGTGAGGGGCAGTGGTGGAGAGTGTTGTGTGGCAATGGTGGAGAGTTGTGTTTGGCAGTGGTGGAGAGTGGTGAGGGGCAGTGGTGGAGAGTGGTGTGTGGCAATGGTGGAGAGTTGTGTTTGGCAGTGGTGGAGAGTGGTGAGGGGCAGTTGTGGAGAGTGGTGTGTGGCAGTTGTGGAGAGTTGTGAGGGGCAGTGGTGGAGAGTGGAGCGTGGCAGTGGTGGAGAGTGGTGTGTGGCAGTGGTGGAGAGTGGTGTGTGGCAGTGGTGGAGAGTGGTGTGTGACAGTGGTGGAGAGTAGTGTGTGTCAGTGGTGAAGAGTGGTGTGTGACAGTGGTGGAGAGTGATGTGTGGCAGTGGTGGAGAGTGGTGTGTGGCAGTGGTGGAGAGTGGTGTGTGGCAGTGGTGGAAAGTGATGTGTGGCAGTGGTGGAGAGTGGTGTGTGTCAGTGGTGGAGAGTGGTGTGTGGCAGTGGTGGAGAGTGGTGTGTGAGTGTGGTAGAGAGTGGTGTTTGACAGTGGTGGAGAGTGGTGTGTGACAGTGGTGGAGAGTGGTGTATGGCAGTGTTGGAGTGTGGTGTGTGACAGTGGTGGAGTGGAGTGTGACAGTGGTGGCGAGTGGTGTGAGGCAGTGGTGGAGAGTGGTGATTGGCAGTGGTGGAGAGTAGTGTGTGACAGTGGTGGAGAGTGGTGTGTGACAGTGGTGGAGAGTGGTGTGTGGCAGTGGTGGAGAGTAGTGTGTGACAGTGGTGGAGAGAAGTGTGTGACAGTGGTGGAGAGTGGTGTGTGGCAGTGGTGGCGAGTGGTGTGAGGCAGTGGTGGAGAGTGGTGAGGGGCAGTGGTGGAGAGTGGTGTGTGACAGTGGTGGAGAGTGATGTGTGGCAGTGGTGGAGAGTGGTGTGTGGCAGTGGTGGAGAGTAGTGTGTGACAGTGGTGGAGAGTGGTGTGTGAGTGTGGTGGAGAGTGGTGATTGGCAGTGGTGGAGAGTAGTGTGTGACAGTGGTGGAGAGTGGTGTGTGACAGTGGTGGAGAGTGGTGTGTGGCAGTGGTGGAGAGTAGTGTGTGACAGTGGTGGAGAGAAGTGTGTGACAGTGGTGAAGAGTGGCAGTGGTGGAGAGTGGTGTGTGGCAGTGGTGGAGAGTGGTGATGAGCATTGATTGAGAGTGGAGCGTGGCAGTGGTGGAGAGTGGAGCGTGGCAGTGGTGGAGAGTGGTGTGTGGCAGTGGTGGAGAGTGGTGTGTGGCAGTGGTGGAGAGTAGTGTGTGGCAGTGGTGGAGAGTAGTGTGTGACAGTGGTGGAGAGTGGTGTGTGGCAATGGTGGAGAGTGGTGTGTGGCAATGGTGGAGAGTGGTGTGTGGCAGTTGTGGAGAGTTGTGAGGGGCAGTGGTGGAGAGTGATGTGTGGCAATGGTGGAGAGTGGTGTGTGGCAGTGGTGGAGAGTGGTGAGTGACAGTGGTGGAGAGTGGTGAGAGAAAGTGGTGGAAAGAGGTGTGTGGCAGTGATGGAGAGTGGTGTGTGACAGTGATGGAGAGTGGTGTGTGACAGTGGTGGAGAGTGGTGTGTGGCAGTGGTGGAGAGTGGTGTGTGACAGTGGTGGAGAGTGGTGTGTGACAGTGGTGGAGAGTGGTGTATGACAGTGGTGGACTGTGTTGTGTGGCAGTGATGGAGAGTTGTGTATGACAGTGGTGGAGAGTGGTGTGTGACAGTGGTGGAGAGTGGTGTGTGGCAGTGATGGAGAGTGGTGTGTGGCAGTGATGGAGAGTGGTGTGTAACAGTGGCGGAGAGTGATGTGTGACAGTGGTGGAGAGTGGTGTGTGGCAGTGGTACCTACCTTGAGCTACCTTGAGGTGCTTCCGGGGCTTAGTGTCCCCGCGGCCCGGTCGTCGACCAGGCCTCCTGGTTGCTGGACTGATCAACCAGGCTGTTAGACGCGGCTGCTCGCAGCCTGACGTATGAGTCACAGCCTGGTTGATCAGGTATCCTTTGGAGGTGCTTATCCAGTTCTCTCTTGAACACTGTGAGGGGTTTGCCAGTTATGCCCCTTATGTGTAGTGGAAGCGTGTTGAACAGTCTCGGGCCTCTGATGTTGATAGAGTTCTCTCTCAGAGTACCTGTTGCACCTCTGCTTTTCAACGGGGGTATTCTGCACATCCTGCCATGTCTTCTGGTCTCATGTGGTGTTATTTCTGTGTGCAGGTTTGGGACCAGCCCCTCAATTATTTTCCACGTGTAAATTATTATGTATCTCTCCCGCCTGCGCTCAAGGGAGTACAGATTTAGGCTCTTTAGTCGGTCCCAGTAATTTAGATGTTTTACTGAGTGGATTCTAGCAGTAAAGGATCTCTGCACGCTCTCTAGGTCAGCAATTTCTCCAGCTTTGAAAGGGGCTGTCATTGTGCAGCAGTACTCCACTCTAGATAGCACAAGCGTTTTGAAAAGTATCATCATCGGTATAGCATCTCTAGTGTGAAAAGTTCTTGTTATCCAACCTGTCATTTTTCTTGCAGTTGTGACGGCTACTTTATTGTGTTCTTTAAAGGTAAGGTCTTCCGACATGAGTACACCCAGGTCCTTTACATTGCCTTTTCGTTCTATGTTATGATTTGCCTGCGTTTTGTACGTGGTTCCTGTTTTTATGTTTTCAATTTTTCCGTAGCGCATGAGCTGAAACTTATCCTCGTTGAATACCATATTATTTTCTGTAGCCCATAGAAAGACCTGATCAACATCTGATTGGAGGTTTGCCGTGTCCTCTATGTTGCCAACTCTCATGAAAATCCTAGTGTCATCTGCAAAGGATGATACAGTGCTATAGGTTGTGTTCTGGTCTATGTCCGATATGAGGATGAGAAAAAGTACTGGAGCAAGCACAGTACCCTGGGGGACTGAGCTCTTCACGGTTGATGGGCTGGATTTTATTTTGTTGACTATTACACATTGGGTTCTGTCAGTCAGGAAATTGTAGATCCATCTGCCTATTTTCCCGGTAATTCCTTTTGAACGCATTTTATGTGCAATAACACCATGGTCACATTTATCAAAAGCTTTTGCGAAATCTGTGTAAATTACATCAGCATTTTGTTTGTCTTCCATAGCATCTAATGCCATATCATAGTGGTCCAGCAACTGCGACAGGCAAGAGCGCCCTGTTCTGAAACCATGTTGTCCGGGGTTATGGAGATGCTGTGATTCCATGTATTTTGTGATCTTACTTCTTAGCACTCTCTCAAAAATTTTTATGATGTGCGATGTTAGTGCTATCGGTCTGTAATTTTTTGCCTCTGCCTTATTTCCTCCTTTATGGAGTGGTGCTATCTCTGCTGTTTTTAGTATGTCAGGGATAACGCCAGTATCTAGGCTTTGTCTCCACAGAATGTGAAGGGCCTGCGATAGTGGTTTTTTACAGTTCTTGATGAATATGGAGTTCCAAGAATCCGGGCCTGGTGCAGAGTGCATAGGCATACTGTTTATGGCTTCTTCAAAATCTAGTGGGGATAGGGCGACGTCTGATATGTGATTTGATGTTGGTATCATATCCATGAAAAATTCATTTGGGTTATCAATCTTTAGTGCATTTAATGGCTCACTGAAAACAGAGTCGTACTGCTTCCTCAGTAACTCGCTCATTTCTTTGTTGTCATCTGTGAAAGTTCCATCTCCCTTTCGCAGGGGCCCGATACTAGATGTGGTTTTTGATCTTGATTTTGCATAGGAGAAAAAATATTTCGGATTTCTCTCTATTTCACTGATGGCCTTTTGCTCTCTTTGCCTCTCCTGGGTTTTGTATAATTCTTGTAGCTTGAGTTCAATTGTTTCTATTTCTCTACCTAACCTTCTTCGCCGTTCTTGAGATAGGGTGCGACTCTCAAGTTGTTCCGCGATTCGTTTTCTTCGCCTATATAAGGAACGACGTTCCCGTTCCAATCTGCATCTCTTTCTCTTTTTTCTTAGGGGTATGCGGTTTGAACATATTTCTAGTGCTACTGAGCTTATTTTTTCCAGGCACTGGTTCAGGTTTGCATTTCCTAGCTGTTCTTCCCAGTTTATTTCTGTGAAGTCCTGGTTTATTTGCTCCCAGTTTATCCGTTTATTATTGAAGTTGAATTTGCTGAAATCTCCTCCACCGGGAATCTGGACTGGTTTTGGAGGTCCATTCCCCATGGTTGTCAGTACCTCAATTAAGTTGTGATCTGAGTAACAGGTATTTGTAATCATTATGTTCCCGATCAACTCATCATTATTAGTGAAAATGAGGTCCAGCGTGTTCTCCTTCCTAGTTGGTTCTACTATTTGCTGGTTTAAGGCAAACCTATCGCACATCCGTAGCAGGTCATTTGCATGTGCCTGCTCATTTAGGCTACTTCCTGGTATTCTTTCTGATATTACTGTATTAGCCAGGTGCTTCCATTTCAGGTGCCGTAGGTTGAAGTCCCCAAGCAGGATGATGTTTGGAGCTGGATTTGTGAGGTTTTCCAAGCAGTGCTCTATTTTCATTAGTTGGTCTTTAAACTGCTGAGGGTTTGCCTCCGGTGACTTATATACAAGGACAACAACTACATTTAGGATCTCTATTTTGACTATCAGCACTTCCACCATATCATTTGAGGTGTTTAGCAGCTCAGTACAGATGAGTGTGTCTTTGATGTAGAGGCTGACCCCACCCTGAAGCCGGTGTTTCCTATCACATCTGAAGAGATTGTATTCTGGGATCCATATTTCACCATCAAGGTAGTCCTTTGTGTGAGTTTCCGTTAGGGCTGCAAACACTGCATTTGCCTCATGAAGGAGACCATCTATAAAATGAACTTTGTTGGATTTGCGTGTTTTTATACCCTGGATGTTGGCAAATATAAATGATGTTATCGTGTTAGTGGAAGTGCTGGATGCTTTAATTGGTGTTAATATCTGAGGCTCTGGTAAGGAGGCCACTGTGTTTGCGTCCTCTCTAGCATTTGACCGAGTTGGTGGTAGAGTCTGGTCATTTTTAGCCATTCTTCTCCTCTTCCTCTTGCTAAAAAATTATCCCGGTTGATGGAGTAGTGGCTGTTTTCATAGTGGTAGTCTGTCGGTTTTATTCGCCTGGTACCTCTTATATGAAAAGCTGGGCATTCAGCATTGAAGCACTCTTTCCTGTCCAAAGAGTTCTTGCAAATTTCTGGGTGAAAGAATTCACAGCTTTTGGTACATTTACCTGTATTGAGGAGGTTTCTGCACTTTCTAGGGTGATTGTGTGTACATGTTCCATTTATTCTTCCCGATTCCCCATGCTTACAGGTAGCCCATCTGTAATACCAACAGATTTTGGGGCCTTGTTTTGTTTGTTTCCCTCTGCCAGGGACCGCACTCTGCTGCGGCGCCCCCGACACTGTGCTCTGCTCCGGTGCCTGTGACACCGCGCTCTGCTCCGGTGCCTGCGACACCGCGCACTGCTCAGGGGTCCCCGACTCCGTGCCCTGCTCAGGCATCCCCGACTCCGCGCCCTGCTCAGGCATCCCCGACTCCGCGCCCTGCTCAGGCATCCCCGACTCCGTGCCCTGCTCAGACATCCCCGACTCCGCGCCCTGCTCAGGCATCCCCGACTCCGTGCCCTGCTCAGGCATCCCCGACTCCGCGCCCTGCTCAGGCGCCGCTGCCACAGAGCTCTGTGCTACAGCTGGTTGTACCTTGGTGTCATGTACAGTTTGTTTGAAGACATTAGAAATTGTTATGCAGGCATTAATTAGTAATTCTCTGTTTTCGGCGGGAGTTTTATCCAGGATTTCCATCAATTTCAAAAAAGTTACATCATCCTTTTTGCAGAGCCAGTACACAGAGTGGTCACTGGGACCATTTCTCCTTGAATTGTTAGTCATGTTGGCACATTTTTTGTGTATGGCTGCTGAACAGAGTTGGCATTGAAAGCTCTGTTGGTAATCTACCTTCATGTTGCATTCTATGCACGTTTTTATCAAAGCCATTTTTTTTTAACACTTCTGTTCAGTGGTGATGGTCTTACAAGGTGGGGTGTTGACCGGTGGGGGAGTTGACCGCGGGTGCTGGCCGTGGGAGCTGGCCGTGGGTGTTGACCGTGGGTGTTTACCAACTTGAGATAGGCCTGGAAGAGGCTGTATGGACGGCCACTGTTGCTACCACGTGTTGCACTCTTAATTTGTTTTGTTCACTTGTTAGATTACATTACTTGCATTTTCCCACTAGTTATCATACAGTAGAGGCGTCTAGTTTCTGTGTCTGGGCACTAGTTACCTGAGTACGTTACACTATTTGAAAGAATACACACACAGAGGGTACTGGGGTGGGCCTACCTCCAAGTGGCCCTTGTTTACACACACACGACGGACTTATTTTGTGTGTAATTTGTTCACTTGATATTAGACTATGTTATCTTAATTTGTTATAATAGACACAGGTTTTGCATAGAGAGCTTAGCACTATGGGCACTGATTACTTGATGTTTCAATAGCGAGAGATGTGATTTATTGACGACTTGGCAACTATCGCCTAAGGCCTCCTGGCACCACGAGGGCAGGCCTTGACTACACACGAAGTTCACTTATTTTTCCTTTAACACAAACGGTCGGATGGTAATCACTATGATATATTGGTTAATAGGTTGAGGCACACTTTAAAAGTTATCTGACTGTGTTTAGTTCCTGTATCACTGAAATGTCCCTAGTTATATATTGTTTTCCGCGGAGCTCGCACCGCGTGGCCCTTCCCCTCTCACACCCAAAACACGAAAACACGTGGTGGAGAGTGGTGTGTGACAGTGGTGGAGAGTGGTGTTTGGCAGTGGTGGAGAGTGGTGTGTGGCAGTGGTGGTGAGTGGTGTGTGACAGTGATGGAAAGTGGTGACTGGCAATGGTGGATAGTGGTGTGTGACAGTGGTGGAGAATGACGTGTGAGAGTGGTGGAGAGTGGTGAGTGGCAGTGGTGGAGAGTTGGAGAGTGGTGTGTGACAGTGGTGGAGAGTGGTGTGTGACAGTGGAGGAGAGTGGTGTGTGACAGTGGTGGAGAGTGGAGTGTGGCAGTGGTGGAGAGTGGAGTGTGGCAGTGGTGGAGAGTGGTGTGTGACAGTGGTGTAGAGTGGTGTGTGAGTGTGGTGGAGAGTGACGTGAAACAGTGGTGGAGAGTAGTGTGTGACAGTGGTGGAGAGTGGTGAGTGGCAGTGGTGGAGAGTAGTGTGTGACAGTGGTGGAGAGTGCTGTGTGGCAGTGGTGGAGAGTAGTGTGTAACAGTGGTGAAGAGTGGCAGTGGTGGAGAGTGGTGTGTGGCAGTGGTGGAGAGTGGTGTGTGGCAGTGGTGGAGAGTGGAGTGTGGCAGTGGTGGAGAGTGGTGTGTGGCAGTGGTGGAGAGTGGTGTGTGACAGTGGTGGAGAGTAGTGTGTGACAGTGGTGGAGAGTGGTGTGTGGCAATGGTGGAGAGTGGTGTGTGGCAGTGGTGGAGAGTGGTGTGTGGCAGTGGTGGAGAGTTGTGAGGGGCAGTGGTGGGGAGTGGTGTGTGGCAATGGTGGAGAGTGGTGTGTGGCAATGGTGGAGAGTGGTGTGTGGCAGTGGTGGAGAGTGGTGAATGGCAGTGGTGGAGTGTTGTGAGGGTCAGTGGTGGAGAGTGGTGTGTGGCAGTGGTGGAGAATGATGTGTGAGAGTGGTGGAGAGTGGAGAGGGGCAGTGGTGGAGAGTGGTGAGGAGCAGTTGTGGAGAGTGGTGAGGGGCAGTTGTGGAGAGTGGTGTGTGGTAGTGTTGGAGAGGGGTGTGTGACAGTGGTAGAGAGTGGTGTGTGACAGTGGTGGAGAGTTGTGTGTGAGTGTGGTAGAGAGTGGTGTTTGACAGTGGTGGAGAGTGGTGTGTGACAGTGGTGGAGAGTGGTGTATGGCAGTGTAGGAGAGTGGAGTGTGGCAGTGGTGGAGAGTGGAGTGTGGTAGTGGTGGAGAGTGCTGTGTGGCAGAGGTGGAGTGTGGTGTGTGACAGTGGTGTAGAGTGGTGTGTGACAGTGGTGGAGAGTGGTGTGTGGCAGTGGTGGAGAGTGGTGTGTGACAGTGGTGGAGAGTGGTGTGTGACAGTGGTGGAGAGTGGAGTGTGGCAGTGGTGGCGAGTGGAGTGTGGCAGTGGTGGAGATTAGTGTGTGACAGTGGTGGAGAGTGGTGTGTGAGTGTGGTGGAGAGTGGTGTGTGACAGTGGTGGAGAGTGGTGTGTGACAGTGGTGGAGAGTGGTGTGTGGCAATGGTGGAGAGTGGTGTGTGACAGTGGTGGAGAGTGGTGTGTGACAGTGGTGGAGAGTGGTGTGTGGCAGTGGTGGAGAGTGGTGAATGGCAGTGGTGGAGTGTTGTGAGGGGCAGTGGTGGAGAGTGGTGTGTGGCAGTGGTGGAGAATGATGTGTGAGAGTGGTGAAGAGTGGAGAGGGGAAGTGGTGGAGAGTGGTGAGGGGCAGTGGTGGAGAGAGATGAGGGGAAGTGGTCGAGAGTAGTGAGGGGCAGTGGTGGAGAGTGGTGTGTGGCAATGGTGGAGAGTTGTGTGTGACAGTGGTGGAGAGTGGTGAGGGGCAGTTGTGGAGAGTGGTGAGGGGCAGTTGTGGAGAGTGGTGTGTGGCAGTGGTGGAGAGGGGTGTGTGACAGTGGTGGAGAGTTGTGTTTGGCAGTGGTGGAGAGTGGTGTGTGACAGTGGTGGAGAGTGGTGTGTGACAGTGGTGAAGAGTGGTGTATGGCAGTGTTGGAGAGTGGAGTGTGGCAGTGGTGGAGAGTGGAGTGTGGCAGTGGTGGAGAGTGGTGTGTGGCAGTGGTGGAGAGTGGTGTGTGACAGTGGTGGAGAGTGGTGTGTGACAGTGGTGGAGAGTGGTGTGTGACAGTGGTGGAGAATGGAGTGTGGCAGTGGTGGAGAGTGGTGTGTGACAGTGGTGGAGAGTGGTGTGTGACAGTGGTGGAGAGTGGTGTGTGACAATGGTGGAGAATGGAGTGTGGCAGTGGTGAAGAGTGGTGTATGGCAGTGTTGGAGAGTGGAGTGTGGCAGTGGTGGAGAGTGGAGTGTGGCAGTGGTGGAGAGTGCTGTGTGGCAGAGGTGGAGAGTGTCGTGTGACAGTGGTGGAGAGTGGTGTGTGAGAGTGGAGGAGAGTGGTGTGTGGCAGTGGTGGAGAGTGGTGTGTGACAGTGGTGGAGAGTGGTGTGTGACATAGGTGGAGAGTGGTGTGTGGCAGTGGTGGAGAGTGGTGTGTGACAGAGGTGGAGAGTGGTGTGTGACAGAGGTGGAGAGTGGTGTGTGGCAGTGGTGGAGAGTGGTGTGTGACAGAGGTGGAGAGTGGTGTGTGACAGTGGTGGAGAGTGGTGTGTGACAGTGGAGGAGAGTGGTGTGTGACAGTGGTGGAGAGTGGTGTGTGACAGTGGAGGAGAGTGGTGTGTGACAGTGGTGGAGAGTGGTGTGTGACAGTGGAGGAGAGTGGTGTGTGACAGTGGTGGAGAGTGGTGTGTGACAGTGGAGGAGAGTGGTGTGTGACAGTGGAGGAGAGTGGTGTGTGACAGTGGTGGAGAGTGGTGTGTGACAGTGGAGGAGAGTGGTGAGTGGCAGTGGTGGAGAGTTGGAGAGTGGTGTGTGACAGTGGAGGAGAGTGGTGTGTGACAGTGGTGGAGTGTTTGGTGTGTGGCAGTGGTGGAGAGTGGTGTGTGACAGTGGTGGAGAGTGGTGTGTGGCATAGGTGGAGAGTTGTGTGTGGCAGTGGTAGAGAGTGGTGTGTGGCAGTGGTGGAGAGTGGTGTGTGACAGTTGTGACGATAATCTCCTTCAAGAGATTGAGCCTGCTCTTCCCTTCATAATTACGTCTTCACAACTATATAAAAGACTATGGAAGAAATGTCCGACAACAACACCAGCACCAGCAAGGCTTGCCAGGGTGAGCAGAAACGTATGCAGCCCGCCACCTGTTCGGACCCAAATCACCAAACTACCCGTTGATCGCTACGGCTCCGCTGATTGGTCGCCGGTCTGGCTGCACCTGCACTCGCCCCCCAATACTACCTGATGTCTGGGGTCGCCCCAACATCAGTCTTCAGAATGTTCCGTGCTTTCGTAGCCAGCACTCCTCCCAGCTAGACGTTAGCGTGTACTGAGAGAGGTGGTGGCTTTAAGCCAATATTCCAGCACCTCCCACTTACTGTTGTATTGCACTTCTTGTTATTTTGCCTTAACGTAACTTTTCATTTTGTCATTTAAGTATTCTTATTATTTTGATTCATTGATTTTATTATAAGAATTTGTTTGTGCATTATTTTCACGTTTTGATTTATTTAACGTAATTAAAATTTCATTGTTAAAGTTTACTTGTGTTTTGTGTGTCTTCTCCTTACCTTACCACAGACGAAGTTCCAGTTTTTTCTATTTTTTTTTATAACTATGTGACGAGGCCATACCCCTAGCCTTAAACAGCCGAACACCAACGCGTTACCGTCACAAGTTATATGGGGGCCTGTCCTAGGAGCTTCACTCAGGTACTGGTGCCAAGTGGTAATTTATGGTAAGCGTATTTAACTTTGTTAACGTAGCTTTACTATTTTTCATTCAATTTCATTTTTTATAAGGTGCGGTGTATTGTGCATTACGAGAGTAACATATAGTGAAGGTGAGACAACTTTGGATTACGTGGTGACTGTAGGCCGCAGTCATACTCTTAATTGGTCATCTCTCCCTCCTTGTTATTACTCGTATTTACCATCTATGTCCCTTGAATATTTCTCATTCTGACAGATCATCATATTGGTACCCTGGTACTGTGGTCTGCCCCGGGTCAAGAGTACCCAATCTTCTGCAATCTGACTGTAGGAGGACAAAGAGGGCCATAGTTCCTCTAGCTCGAACTTTAGTTGCTGAATTGGGACCTCAGCAGCAGTTCTCGTCACCAGTTGACACCTCGCACCCCTACACGTCAGTCAGAGATGATGATACATACAACGGTAGGGAATTAGCTTATTTTTTCAGAGCACAAAAGTTCGCTAATTCTGTAAGTATCATATTAAATTCAGTGGGAAAAACTTGCTTTATGTCCTTTAGAGACTTGGCAAGGTATGCCTACATCCTTGGACTACCAATTTTACTTTTGAAGCATTTAACTGTTTCATTTGTTTTCGAAACTTTGTTTCATTTGTTAGTAGGATTTTCTTGCCCTTATTCTCTTACATGAGTACCGGGTACAAGATTTCCTGCGCCCTTGATTTAATTTAATATCTTTCACTTAACGTTAATTGTTAAAGATCACACAGGATAGGTACCAGTTGCCACGTTGTCCTGTTTCTGACATTTCATTATTGAACATTCGTGTACCTTTATTTGCTAATTTCACCATGTTTCGTCTCCAAACTTTCCGTGCAAATCCAGCAGGTGAAATAGGGACTTTAAGTCGTGCCAAGAGGACTGAACTACAAACTCTTGCACATGAGTATCAACTAGAAGTTCCCTATCAAGCCAACAAAAATGACCTACACAACCTGTTGCTGGATTACTATTTAGAGCAAGGTAAGATAGACTCTGAAACTCATGAAACTTACTATATTGCAGATAAAACTGACTTGGCAACGATGAAACTTAAACTAGAGCTGGCTAAGATTGAACGTGAGCAGCAAAAGGAAGCCCGCGAACAGCAAAGGGAAGCCCTCGAACAACAAGAACGAGCAGCTGCCATACGAAGAGAAGAACAAGAACGAGAAATCACCCTCAGAGAACGTGAAGCTGCTTTGAGGAGAGAAGAACACGAACGAGGACTCGCCCTCCAAGAACGTGAGGTAGCACTACTCCAGGAGCGGGAACGAGTACAGCTTGAAACCAAACGACGCGAGTTGGAGATGCAACGCGAACACGACAAGCAACAAGCGACTCTGGCTCTAGAGTGTCGTCAACGTGAAATCGCCTTGGAAACTTCCCACTTCACTCAACGCCAACAAGCTACTGCCAATCTTCCCGTCAGTTTTAATATATCACATGCAAGTAAGTTAATGCCATCCTTTGTAGAAGCAGAAGTTGATGTGTTCTTTACCACCTTTGAAACCCTTGCTAATCAACTCAGTTGGCCTGTCGACCAATGGGCCACACTTCTCAGAGTCCATCTTACAGGTAGAGCTGCAGTCACACTCAGTACTTTGGCGTCTGAGAATGACTACTACACTCTGAAACAAGCAGTGTTAGACGCCTACCTACTTTCCACCGAAAGTTATAGAAGGAAATTCCGTGACCACCTGAAGGCAAGTACCACTACCTTCCTCGAGTTTGCTAACACGAAACGGAGGTATTTCATGAAATGGCTGGAAGCAGCACATGTCTCTACTTTTACAGAACTCGTGAACCTGATGCTTGTTGAAGAATTCTTGAGACGTGTGCCGCCTCCTGTCCGCCTCTACTTAGCAGATAAAGAAGAAACCGACTACCTGAAGTGTGCTAAGTCGGCTGACACTTACAGCCTCATCCACCGGCTGACACCTGAACCATCCTCCAGTAAGAAGTCGTGGTACAGTTACGAGAAGGTGAGCCCCGATCAAGCTGGTTCACAACTGTACTGCAAGTATTGTAGACTCTATGGACATACCATAGACAAGTGTGGTAAGTCTCAATACAAGGGAACCACTGACCAACAACGACCCAAACCAACTCCTCCTAAGTCCGGTAAGCCTGTGATGAATGTTGGTGTTGATGTTAATGATCTTTCTCTTTTCAGTAACCACCTGTATACTGGAACTGTCTCTGCCAACGGTTCAAATCCGGAGGGACGTTTCAAATTGAAGATCTTGAGGGACACAGCGGCTCTACAATCGATCATCTTGAAGTCGGCTGTGCCCAACATAGTCTACACCGGGGAAACGGTCTTCATCACTGACCTCACTGCTACTACTCCATACCCTCTCGCCAGAGTCCACCTGGATTGTCCCTACGTGAACGGGGAAGTCCAAGTCGCCGTCAGGGAAAAGCCTTTTCCCATGCCTGGAGTGCAACTTCTCCTAGGCAACGACTTGGCAGAAGACCTGCAACCAACCAACCTGATCGTCATGGACAAACCCCAGGTGTGTAACTCTGTGCCAAGTAACCCTATTCTTGAGTATGTTCCAGCAGAGGTTCAAGAGAGTGATGAAGTTTCTCCTCCGGTTCTCGTGACCACCCGTGCACAAGCCGCACGTCCACAGCCAGCTGACTCTACTGCTACCGCTGTCCCTCAAGACCCTCAGAAACTACCCCCGCATCTGACCAAGTTGGAGTTCCGTAAGTTGCAGAGGGAAGATCTTACTTTAACACCATTGTTTTTCCAGGCTGAGACTCAACCCGACAGTATTCCTGGGTTCTTCCTAGAGAACGACTTGCTCTACCGCAGATATAGACCCAGTAAACTGAAGGAGGAGGACGATTGGGCCAACACCGAACAACTTGTGATTCCCACCAGCCTGCGGCCCACTATTCTACACCTGGCCCATGGAGCATTCTCCCACTACGGCTTCAACAAGACTTACCATGGGATTCGCCAAGACTACTACTGGCCAGGTATGGTAAATAACGTCAAACAGTACGTAAAACAGTGTCATACATGTCAGATGGCAGGCAAACCGAACGTCTCCATTCCCAGAGCACCACTGATTCCCATACAGGTGCCTGCGGAACCTTTCCACAGACTCATAATAGACTGTGTTGGTCCTTTACCTCGGACCAGTTCAGGTAACGCCTACATCCTAACCATCCTGTGTCCTACCACCAGATTTCCCATAGCAGTTCCAGTGAAGAACATCACGGCTGCTACGGTTATCAAACATCTACTGAAGATCTTCACTCAATACGGATTTCCCAGGGAGATTCAAAGTGACTGTGGCACCAACTTCACCAGTGATCTCTTCAAAAGGACACTGGAGGAGTTCAACATCAAACAGGTATTGTCCAGCCCCTATCATCCTGCTTCACAGGGTTCTCTTGAACGTAGTCATCAGACCATCAAAGCACTCTTGAAAAAGTTTTGTAGTGAAACCTCGAAGGATTGGGATAAGCAGATTGACCTAATAATGTGTATTTTCAGAAGTCTCCCCAATGAGTCCCTAGGAGTATCTCCTTATGAGATGCTCTACGGCCGTAAGTGCCGTACTCCCCTTAAGGCTTTCAAAGACTCTCTCAGAGATGCCACCTTCAGTGAGCATCAGAATGTGCCCCAGTTTCTTCAAAACCTTCAACACATTCTAGAGAGAGTCCACCGCTTTGCCCATGATAATCTATTGAAAGCCCAGGTGAGAATGAAGACTCATTACAACCAGACCAGCAAAGTAAGAAAATTCAAGCCGGGAGACTTCGTCCTTGCTTATTTCCCTATCCCAGGTTCACCTTTACAAAACAGATTTTCAGGACCCTACTGCGTCAAAGAGTGCAGAAGCAACAACACATACGTCATCGAGACTCCAGATAGGCGGCGGAAGACCCAGCTGTGCCACGTCAACCTCCTGAAGCAATATAATGGTACTCCTCCCACTGTCTTGATTAATTGTTCTACCTTCACAGAACCCTACATCCACAGTGAGACCATCCCGGCTTCTTCTCCCGAAAGCACTGACAAGGAGTCGGCGCTTTCTAATTCCAAAATCCTTAATGATCTTCCCAAATGCTTTCAGGATAATAATCGTGCTCCTATGCCCTCTTCTAATTCCACTCTCACCTCGTCAGATAAGCCCTTCATCCTCCATGTCGACGCCAATGGTACCGACGTGGGTGGTGTCGTGATGCAGCAACGAGGCGAGAAGAATACACCTGTCAGCGACTACTGCTACAAGGATCTACGGAACAATTGGCAAGGAGCTACTCTTCCTCATCCTGAAGCTTCAGCACTTCACTCCACACCTGAAAAGTGCTCGGTCCACCATCAATACGGACCACACCACCCTACACCTCCTGCAGCACGCCCACTTCTCGTCTCAACATCTTCTACTATGGGCTTGCTAACTGCAGAAATTCAACCTGGAGACACGCTATACCAAGAGTCTGACAACATCTTAGCCCATGATCTCTCCAGAGTTTATGAAGTAGAAGCAACTCCATCCATTACTCCACCACATAACGACGTACTTCTTCCAGAACCGCAGGCTTCGGGGGAGAGTTGTGACGATAATCTCCTTCAAGAGATTGAGCCTGCTCTTCCCTTCATAATTACGTCTTCACAACTATATAAAAGACTATGGAAGAAATGTCCGACAACAACACCAGCACCAGCAAGGCTTGCCAGGGTGAGCAGAAACGTATGCAGCCCGCCACCTGTTCGGACCCAAATCACCAAACTACCCGTTGATCGCTACGGCTCCGCTGATTGGTCGCCGGTCTGGCTGCACCTGCACTCGCCCCCCAATACTACCTGATGTCTGGGGTCGCCCCAACATCAGTCTTCAGAATGTTCCGTGCTTTCGTAGCCAGCACTCCTCCCAGCTAGACGTTAGCGTGTACTGAGAGAGGTGGTGGCTTTAAGCCAATATTCCAGCACCTCCCACTTACTGTTGTATTGCACTTCTTGTTATTTTGCCTTAACGTAACTTTTCATTTTGTCATTTAAGTATTCTTATTATTTTGATTCATTGATTTTATTATAAGAATTTGTTTGTGCATTATTTTCATGTTTTGATTTATTTAACGTAATTAAAATTTCATTGTTAAAGTTTACTTGTGTTTTGTGTGTCTTCTCCTTACCTTACCACAGACGAAGTTCCAGTTTTTTCTATTTTTTTTTATAACTATGTGACGAGGCCATACCCCTAGCCTTAAACAGCCGAACACCAACGCGTTACCGTCACACAGTGGAGGAGAGTGGTGTGTGACAGTGGTGGAGAGTGGAGTGTGGCAGTGGTGGAGAGTGGAGTGTGGCAGTGGTGGAGAGTGGTGTGTGACAGTGGTGTAGAGTGGTGTGTGACAGTGGTGTAGAGTGGTGTGTGAGTGTGGTGGAGAGTGACGTGAAACAGTGGTGGAGAGTAGTGTGTGACAGTGGTGGAGAGTGGTGAGTGGCAGTGGTGGAGAGTAGTGTGTGACAGTGGTGGAGAGTGCTGTGTGGCAGTGGTGGAGAGTAGTGTGTGACAGTGGTGAAGAGTGGCAGTGGTGGAGAGTGGTGTGTGGCAGTGGTGGAGAGTGGTGTGTGGCAGTGGTGGAGAGTGGAGTGTGGCAGTGGTGGAGAGTGGTGTGTGGCAGTGGTGGAGAGTGGTGTGTGACAGTGGTGGAGAGTAGTGTGTGACAGTGGTGGAGAGTGGTGTGTGGCAATGGTGGAGAGTGGTGTGTGGCAGTGATGGAGAGTGGTGTGTGGCAGTGGTGGAGAGTTGTGAGGGGCAGTGGTGGGGAGTGGTGTGTGGCAATGGTGGAGAGTGGTGTGTGGCAATGGTGGAGAGTGGTGTGTGGCAGTGGTGGAGAGTGGTGAATGGCAGTGGTGGAGTGTTGTGAGGGTCAGTGGTGGAGAGTGGTGTGTGGCAGTGGTGGAGAGTGGTGTGTGACACCACGGTCACCTTGTGTGAGACATACACCAACGGTCACCTTGTGTGAGACATACACCAACCGTCACCTTGTGTGAGACATACACCAACCGTCGCCTTGTGTGAGACATACACCAACGGTCACCTTGTGTGAGACATACACCAACGGTGGCCTTGTGTGAGACATACACCAAAAATCACCTTGTGTGAGACATACACCAACGGTGGCCTTTTGTGAGACATACACCAACAGTCCCCTTGTGTGAGACATACACCAACGGTGGCCTTGTGTGACATATACACCAACGGTTTCCTTGTGTGAGACATACACCAACGGTCACCTTGTGTGAGACATACACCAACGGTCACCTTGTGTGAGAAATACACCAACGGCCACCTTGTGTGAGACATACACCAACGGTCACTTTGTGTGAGACATACACCAACGGTCACCTTGTGTGAGACATACACCAACGGTCCCCATGTGTGAGACATACACCAACGGTCACCTTGTGTGAGACATACACCAACGGTCACCTTGTGTGAGACATACACCAACGGTCACCTTGTGTGAGATATACACCAACGGTCACCTTGTGTGAGACATACACCAACGGTCATTTTGTGTGAGACATACACCAACGGTCACCTTGTGTGAGACATACACCAACCGTCACCTTGTGTGAGACATAAACCAACGGTCACCTTGTGTGAGACATACACCAACGGTCACCTTGTGTGAGACATACACCAACGGTCACCTTGTGTGAGACATACACCAACGGTCACCTTGTGTGAGATATACACCAACGGTCACCTTGTGTGAGACATACACCAACGGTCACTTTGTGTGAGACATACACCAACGGTTACCTTGTGTGAGACATACACCAACGGTCACCTTGTGTGAGACATACACCAACGGTCACCTTGTGTGAGACATACACCAACCGTCACCTTGTGTGAGACATACACCAACCGTCGCCTTGTGTGAGACATACACCAACGGTCACCTTGTGTGAGACATACACCAACGGTGGCCTTGTGTGAGACATACACCAAAAATCACCTTGTGTGAGACATACACCAACGGTGGCCTTTTGTGAGACATACACCAACAGTCCCCTTGTGTGAGACATACACCAACGGTGGCCTTGTGTGACATATACACCAACGGTTTCCTTGTGTGAGACATACAGCAACGGTCACCTTGTGTGACACATACACCAACGGTCCCCTTGTGTGAGATATACACCAACGGTCGCCTTCTGTCAGACATACACAAACGGTCCCCTTGTGAGAGATATACACCAACGGTCACCTTGTGTGAGACATACACCAATGGTCGCCTTGTGTGAGACATACACCAATGGTCTCCTTGTGTGAGACATACACCAACGGCGACCTTGTGCGAGACATACACCAACGGTCCCCATGTGTGAGACATACACCAACGGTGGCCTTGTGTGAGACATACACCAACGGTGGCCTTGTGTGTGACATACACCAACGGTGGCCTTGTGTGAGACATACACCAACGGTCACCTTATGTGAGAAATACACCAACGGTCACCTTGTGTGAGACATACACCAACGGTCACCTTGTGTGAGACATACACCAACGGTCCCCTTGTGTGAGAAATACACTAATAGTCGCCTTGTGTGAGACATACACCAGCGGTGGCCTTGTGTGAGACATACACCAGCGGTCCCGTTGTGTGAGACATAACCCAACGGTCCCCTTCTGTGAGACATACACCAACGGTGGCCTTGTGTGAGACACACCCCAACGGTCCCCTTGTGTGAGACATACACGAACGGTCCCCTTGTGTGAGACATACACCAACGGTGTCCTTGTGTGAGGCATACCCCAACGGTCCCCTTGTGTGAGACATACACCAACGGTCCCCTTGGGTGAGACACACCCCAAAGGTCCCCTTGTGTGAGACATACACCAACGGTCCCCTTGTGTGAGGCATACCCCAACGGTCCCCTTGTGTGAGACATACACCAACGGTCCCCTTGTGTGAGACATACTCCAACGGTGGCCTTGTGTGAGACATACAACAACGGTCCCCTTGTGTGAGAAATACACTAACGGTCGCCTTGTGTGAGACATACACCAACGGTGGCCTTGTGTGAGACATACACCAAAAGTCACCTTGTGTGAGACATACACAAACGGTGGCCTTGTGTGAGACATACCCCAACGGTCACCTTGTGTGAGACATACACCAACGGTGGCCTTGTGTGAGACATACACCAACGGTCCCCTTGTGTGAGACATACACCAACGGTCCCCTTGTGTGAGACATACACCAACGGTCCCCTTGTGTGAGACATACACCAACCGTCCCCTTGTGTGAGACATACACCAACGGTCACCTTTTGTGAGACATACACCAACGGTCCCCTTGTGTGAGACACACCCCAACGGTCCCCTTGTGTGAGACATACACGAACGGTCCCCTTGTGTGAGACATACACCAACGGTGTCCTTGTGTGAGGCATACCCCAACGGTCCCCTTGTGTGAGACATACACCAACGGTCCCCTTGGGTGAGACACACCCCAAAGGTCCCCTTGTGTGAGACATACACCAACGGTCCCCTTGTGTGAGGCATACCCCAACGGTCCCCTTGTGTGAGACATACACCAACGGTCCCCTTGTGTGAGACATACTCCAACGGTGGCCTTTTGTGAGACATACACGAACGGTCCCCTTGTGTGAGACATACACCAACGGTGTCCTTGTGTGAGGCATACCCCAACGGTCCCCTTGTGTGAGACATACACTAATGGTCCCCTTGTGTGAAACATACACCAACGGTCCCCTTGTGTGAGACATACACCAACGGTGGCCTTGTGTGAGACATACACCAACGGTGGCCTTGTGTGAGAAATACACCAACCGTCACCTTGTGTGAGACATACACCAACTATCACCTTTTGTGAGACATACACCAACGGTGGCTTTGTGTGAGACATACCCCAACGGTCGCCTTGTGTGAGACATACACCAACGGTCACCTTGTGTGAGACATACACCAACGGTCTCCTTGTGTGAGACATTCACGAATGGTCACCTTGTGTGAGACATACACCAATGATCCCCTTGTGTGAGACATACACCAACGGTCACCTTGTGTGAGACATACATCAACGGTCACCTTGTGTGAGATATACACCAACGGTCACCTTGTGTGAGACATACACCAACGGTCACCTTGTGTGAGACATACACCAACGGTCACCTTGTGTGAGACATACACCAACGGTCACCTTGTGTAAAACATACACCAACGGTCATTTTGTGTGACATACACCAACGGTGGCCTTGTGTGAGACATACACCAACGGTGGCCTTGTGTGTGACATACACCAACGGTGGCCTTGTGTGAGACATACACCAACGGTCACCCTATGTGAGATATACACCAACGGTCACCTTGTGTGAGACATACACCAACGGTGGCCTTGTGTGTGACATACACCAACGGAGTCCTTGTGTGAGACTGTTACGGCCCTGTCGGGTCGCAACTGAGTTCGTACTCTGATGTTATTAGAGGAAGTTGTATCCGGCCCCAAGCCAGTAGTGGCTTTCAAGGGATGAGATCCGTGACGCAAGTAACCTAAAGGGGAAGGGAAATAAAGTTAAGAACTTAAGATTATAATTGTTTCCATCACCAATAAATAATATATAAAAAGAGTACACAGGGGGAGGGGTATTAACACTACACAGGGGAATTAATTACACAATCGTCTTCTCCTGAAGACTCTGGATCCAAGCTCTCGGTGCTTTCGTTATCTCTTGACGAATCCTTCGATCAAGCTGAGTCTACCCCTGACACAGGCCAGCCAAAACACAGTTCCACACTGGGGGCACCGCCGTGGAGGCCGTCAACCACAAGTCCAGCAGGTCTGCTGGCAGGTTCCGGATCAGCAACACTGGTCAGGCCACTCCACGAGCGATACTAGGGTAGCGCCCTAGTCAGGAGCCTCGTGTGATACCACAAATCACTCTCCTGTCCTCAACACCCCAGTGGTTAATCGTCTCCAGCAGTCGGTCCCGGGTACGACGATCCTTTCAACTGCCACTTCACTGGCAGGGTAACACCACAGTGTTCATCCGGGAGCCGACTCACAGCTGCTGCAGCAAAGCACAAGGTATGGGGACGGCTGCCTTGGGTAGACTGACTCAACTTCCATCACAGCAGTCCCAGGTCGACTCTGTAAGCAGACACGTCATCAATAACAGGGACACTAAAACACCTCACTTACAGGCTCAGACACAAACGCCCACCTATCCACTCCATAGATGGCGCTGGTGTCTGAGCACCACCTCACCAGAGGTCAACAGCGGCTGTGTTGAGCGCTGAACCAGACTGGAAACTGGCCCTCGAGGCCAGTACACGTCACCCTCACCAGGTGTCGTCGTTCGTTTGGACGGGGTTTCGGGAGCTGACCCACAGATGGCGAGGTCGTCACTGCTCCGGCTCGGACGCTGGATCCGGGGTCGTAACACCTCCCCACCAAAAAGAATTTGGTTTGGGGTTCTATAAAATGAAACAAACCAAATTAGTACGGCGACACAACTCCAAATGGACTCACAATTACTGTAAACTGGCACGGCGAGGCTGTCTCGTCCACAGTACTGTACTAAGGAGAAACCCTGGCACAAAGGGAACTTTAAAATGGCAGGCGATGACCTGCCTGACGTAATTTTCCACATCTCCACTGCGATGTCAAGCAGGGGCATCATCTCACATCTCTCAAGTAAGGATCGGTGTGGACACGATCTGGGACGACTTGACACTTCCCTATGTCGTGGCACCGATGATGGCTGGACACAGACGGCATTTCTGGTACCGATCCGGCGGTCCTTCAGGGAGTCGGGCACCTGGAATACAGGGGTCGGATAATTCAGAGTGACAGCGACAGCGGGTAAAACAGTACTTACAGCATACTCTACTAGGTCCACACCTAGTCCCAACGGGGCTGTTCGTACGTCGCAGATGGCATTCGCTCTGCCACCGTCAGGTCGACCAACGTTCCACATAACGCTGCATTGAGGCTCAGCAGTCACGCGGGGGGTGCCAACCTGTCGGAAACAGTCACTCACATTATCATATCTCGTACCTCCTGTATCAACCATCACCTTCCAGGTCCCTTCTTCGACTGCAACACTCATAGTGCACGTCTCTAATCCCTGGGATCTCTTCACGATGTTCAAGGGAGCCATCATCCTTCGGGTCGTCCACTGATCCTTACTGAGAACACAGAGAACACATACGAGAACAAAACAAAATATCGCTAAGAAACGGTTGGTTAGCTGAGGGATAAGCTTCCTGAGCCTGTAATGTCCATAGCCGGCTACATCCACTAGCCTGGTTTGGACCAAAGAGGGCACTAGACCTTTCGCACACACCTCACATACCTCTGACGTCTGGGGAATCTCTGGCCGGTTCAGCATACATTGTACTTTGCCAGGCTGCAAGTACACAGGTGCCTTCACTCCAGACTCTTCGGTATCCGTGGTTGCTTGCACACAAGGCCTCTCTTCTTGCTCAGGTACTTCTACCATCGTAACCTCATGTTCCTTGTCGAGAGAAAAATCAGGAGACACTGCTAGAACGTTCTCAATCTGTAGGGGAGAAGACAAATTAAACTTACTTAAATCCGGGTCTGTCTTTACCTGGACATTACCACGGCCCGTCGTTACCTCAGACCTTGCTGTTCTGGCTGACTCGTCCGCGACCTTGGGAAGATTGATGCCCCAATCTGTCACCAAGTCGTTGGCTAGTACCACGTCAATCCCAGCCACAGGGAGGGTATCGACTACTGCCAACGCACATGTGCCGCTGAAGTAAGGCGAGTCGAGATATACCGGCACTAAGGGGGCGATGTACCGCGTCCTTGGAAACCCAACCAGGACAACCTGTTGTCTCCCGTTCACACTTACTCCCTCGGGTAACGAGCTTCTCACGATCAGGGACTGGGCTGCTCCACTATCTCTGAGCACTACTACAGATCTACCAGTATGATCACTCGTTACATACCCGCTTGAAGTGTGAGGGGCGAACAAACTTGGTCCTTCCTGCGTCGTCGTCGACTGGCTTCCTGCTGGTGGTGTAACACAGCTTATCATCATCACCTCCCTACGTGCGCCGCCACCTCTTCTGCCTCGGCACATAGCAGCTACATGCCCTTTCTGCCCACAAGTCCAGCACACCACATTCCTCCTTGGACTCCGGTGTTTCGGACTGCTAGGACTTTTCCTTCGGGGGCTACTTGGGGGCGTCTTCTTAGCGCTTCGTGGGACGGGGGTCTCCTCTTCGTCCTGAGGTTTGTCAAACCGGCGTTGGTAATGCCTTGGGACGTACTTAGCAGACGGCCTATGAGTCAGGATGTATTCCTCAGCCATTGTGGCTGCTGCACTCAAGGTCTCTACCTGCTGTTCCTCTAGATACGTCTTCAGGTCTCCAGACAAACAATCCTTGAAGTCCTCTAGCAGTATGAGCTGCTCGAGGTCTTCCTTGGTCTCCACCTTCCGAGAGGCACACCATTCTTGGAAAAGTCGCTCCTTGATTGTGGCGAATTCGGTGAAGGTGTGCTCTGAGGTCTTCTTCAGGTTCCTGAACTTCTGCCTGTAAGCCTCAGGTACCAATTGGTACGCCATGAGCACAACCTTCTTCACCTTGTCATAATCGCCGGAGTCGTCAAGGGATAACGTGGAGTAAGCGATTTGGGCCTTCCCAGTCAAGACTGTATCATGATGGCCCAATTCTCCCTTGGCCACTCCAAAGAGGCAGCGAATTTCTCGAAGGCTGCAAAGAACTTCGAAACTTCCCTCTCATTGAATTTGGGGACCATTTTGATGTTTCTTACCGGATCGAAACCGCTGGTGTCCGTTGTTAGCCTCCGACCACCCCCTAATCGCAATACTTCTAGTTCATGTTGTCTCTGTCTTTCTTTTTCTTCTCTCTCTCGCTGTTTCTCTTCCCTTTCTCGCTCTTCTCTCTCTCTTTCTCGTTCTTCTCTTTCTCTTTCTCGTTCTTCTCTCTCTCGTCTCTCTTCTCTTTCTCGTTCTTCTCTCTCTCGTTTCTCTTCTCTCTCTCGTTCTTCTCTTCTTTCTTATCTTTCTAATTCTAAACGCCTCATCGCCAATTCCTTTTCTTTTAATTCTCGTTCCATTTCTAATTTCTTCCATTCTATCTCACGATTTATCTCTAGGGCACGCAATTTGACTGTAAGAAAGCTAATATTAAGCTCACCTGCATCACTGTCAATGTCACTGCCCTTATCTTCCTTTTCCGTGGAAGCTATTTCCTCACCTTCCTTTATACTAGGAGTCTAGCCTTCCTGTTTCTCCTCTGCCTTCAAGTGCCGGTGAACCTTGGACTGATCTCCACACGGGAATCACTGGCACGGATCTTGATCTCCAGGTAGGCGCTCACTAGTACAAGCTCTGGTTTGCTCAGATATTTTAATCTGGCAAGACAGTCTTCTCTGTTCAGAAAAGCCTGAACATCGTCCAGATCATCGATGGTAGCTTTTTCTGCCGTTGTCACAGATGGAACTCTTAACTAGCACTTAACACACCGCTTTCACGTTAGCACTTAACGCACCGAGTACTGTTCTACGCCAATATTGCACTTTATCGCACCTGGCACCTCACTTGCCAATATTGCACGTAATTACTTCGGGCGCCGCACTACACAATATTGCACTGAATCCAAGCGAACACTTCGTTCTACAATATTGCACTTAATTACGACGAGCACCGCACTACACCATATTGCACTTAATCGCTTAATCACAGTGAGCACCGCACTGCACAATATCGCACTTAGTCACTCTTGAGCACCGCACAGGACGTATAACGTCACACACAGGGGGAATTATATACAGGGATTACGCCACTTCACCACCCCTGTCAAGCATACTTAACAAGGGGACGGATCCCGCTGGGGATGCCAATTATGTTACGGCCCTCTCGGGTCGCAACTGAGTTCGTACTCTGATGTTATTAGAGGAAGTTGTATCCGGCCCCAAGCCAGTAGTGGCTTTCAAGGGATGAGATCCGTGACGCAAGTAACTTAAAGGGGAAGGGAAATATAGTTAAGAACTTAAGATTATAATTGTTTCCATCACCAATAAATAATATATAAAAAGAGTACACAGGGGGAGGGGTATTAACACTACACAGGGGAATTAATTACACAATCGTCTTCTCCTGAAGACTCTGGATCCAAGCTCTCGGTGCTTTTGTGATCTCTTGACGAATCCTTCGATCAAGCTGAGTCTACCCCTGACACAGGCCAGCCAAAACACAGTTCCACTGGGGGCACCGCCGTGGAGGCCGTCAACCACAAGTCCAGCAGGTCTGCTGGCAGGTTCCGGATCAGCAACGCTGGTCAGGCCACTCCACGAGCGATACTAGGGTAGCGCCCTAGTCAGGAGCCTCGTGTGATACCACAAATCACTCTCCTGTCCTCAACACCCCAGTGGTTAATCGTCTCCAGCAGTCGGTCCCGGGTACGACGATCCTTTCAACTGCCACTTCACTGGCAGGGTAACACCACAGTGTTCATCCGGGAGCCGACTCACAGCTGCTGCAGCAAAGCACAAGGTATGGGGACGGCTGCCTTGGGTAGACTGACTCAACTTCCATCACAGCAGTCCCAGGTCGACTCTGTAAGCAGACACGTCATCAATAACAGGGACACTAAAACACCTCACTTACAGGCTCAGACACAAACGCCCACCTATCCACTCCATAGATGGCGCTGGTGTCTGAGCACCACCTCACCAGAGGTCAACAGCGGCTGTGTTGAGCGCTGAACCAGACTGGAAACTGGCCCTCGAGGCCAGTACACGTCGTCCTCACCAGGTGTCGTCGTTCGTTTGGAGGGGGTTTCGGGAGCTGACCCACAGATGGCGCGGTCGTCACTGCTCCGGGCTCGGACGCTGGATCCGGGTTCGTAACTGAGACATACACCAACGGTCACCTTGTGTGAGACATACACCAACGGTCCCCTTGTGTGAGACATTCACCAACGGTGGCCTCGTGTGAGACATACACCAACGGTCCCCTTGTGTGAGACATACACCAACGGCCCCCTTGTGTGAGACATACACCAATGGTCCCCTTGTGTGAGACATACACCAACGGTCCCCTTGTGTGAGAAATACACTAACGGTCGCCTTGTGTGAGACATACACCAGTGGTGGCCTTGTGTGAGACATACACCAACGGTCCCGTTGTGTGAGACATAACCCAACGGTCCCCTTGTGTGAGACATACACCAACGGTGGCCTTGTGTGAGACACACCCCAACGGTCCCCTTGTGTGAGACATACACGAATGGTCCCCTTGTGTGAGACATACACCAACGGTAGCTTTGTGTGAGACATACACCAACGGTGGCCTTGTGTGAGACATACACTAACGGTCCCCTTGTGTGAGGCATACCCCAACGGTCCCCTTGTGTGAGACATACACCAACGGTCCCCTTGTGTGAGACATACTCCAACGGTGGCCTTGTGTGAGACATACACCAACGGTCCCCTTGTGTGAGACATACACTAACGGTCGCCTTGTGTGAGACATACACCAACGGTGGCCTTGTGTGAGACATACACCAAAAGTCACCTTGTGTGAGACATACACCAACGGTCACCTTGTGTGAGACATACACCAACGGTGGCCTTGTGTGAGACCTACACCAATGATCCCCTTGTGTGAGACATACATCAACGGTCACCTTGGTTGAGACATACATCAACGGTCACCTTGTGTGAGAAATACACCAACGGTCTCCTTGTGTGAGACATACACCAACGGTCACCTTGTGTGAGACATACACCAACGGTCCCCTTGTGTGAGACATACACTAACGGTCGCCTTGTGTGAGACACACCAACGGTGGCCTTGTGTGAGACATACACCAAAAGTCACCTTGTGTGAGACATACACAAACGGTGGCCTTGTGTGAGACATACCCCAACGGTCACCTTGTGTGAGACATACACCAACGGTCACCTTGTGTGAGACATACACCAACGGTCCCCTTGTGTGAGACATTCGCCAACGGTGGCCTTGTGTGAGACATACCCCAACGGTCACCTTGTGTGAGACATACACCAACGGTGGCCTTGTGTGAGACATACACCAACGGTCCCCTTGTGTGAGACATACACCAACGGTTCCCTTGTGTGAGACATACACCAACGGTCCCCTTGTGTGAGACATACACCAACGGTCACCTTTTGTGAGACATACACCAACGGTCACCTTGTGTGAGATATACACCAAAGGTGACCTTGCGTGAGACATACACTAATGGTCCCCTTGTGTGAAACATACACCAACGGTCCCCTTGTGTGAGACATACACCAACGGTCCCCTTGTGTGAGACATACACCGACGGGGCCTTGTGTGAGTCATACACCAACGGTCACCTTGTGTGAGACATACACCAACGGTGGCCTTGTGTGAGACATACACCAACCGTCACCTTGTGTGAGACATACACCAACGGTCACCTTTTGTGAGACATACACCAACGGTGGCTTTGTGTGAGACATACCCCAACGGTCGCCTTGTGTGAGACATACACCAACGGTCACCTTGTGTGAGTCATACACCAACGGTCACCTTGTGTGAAACATACACCAACGTTCACCTTGTGTGAGACATACACCAACTGTCACCTTGTGTGAGACATATACCAACGCTCACCTTGTGTGAGACATACACTAACGGTCCCCTTGTGTGAGACATTCACCAATGGTCACCTTGTGTGAGACATACACCAACGGTCACCTTGTGTGAGACATACACTAACGGTCGCCTTGTGTGAGACATACACCAACGGTGGCCTTGTGTGAGACATACACCAAAAGTCACCTTGTGTGAGACATACACCAACGGTCACCTTGTGTGAGACATACACCAACGGTGGCCTTGTGTGAGACCTACACCAATGATCCCCTTGTGTGAGACATACATCAACGGTCACCTTGGTTGAGACATACATCAACGGTCACCTTGTGTGAGAAATACACCAACGGTCTCCTTGTGTGAGACATACACCAACGGTCACCTTGTGTGAGACATACACCAACGGTCCCCTTGTGTGAGACATACACTAACGGTCGCCTTGTGTGAGACACACCAACGGTGGCCTTGTGTGAGACATAAACCAAAAGTCACCTTGTGTGAGACATACACAAACGGTGGCCTTGTGTGAGACATACCCCAACGGTCACCTTGTGTGAGACATACACCAACGGTCACCTTGTGTGAGACATACACCAACGGTCCCCTTGTGTGAGACATTCGCCAACGGTGGCCTTGTGTGAGACATACCCCAACGGTCACCTTGTGTGAGACATACACCAACGGTGGCCTTGTGTGAGACATACACCAACGGTCCCCTTGTGTGAGACATACACCAACGGTTCCCTTGTGTGAGACATACACCAACGGTCCCCTTGTGTGAGACATACACCAACGGTCACCTTTTGTGAGACATACACCAACGGTCACCTTGTGTGAGATATACACCAAAGGTGACCTTGCGTGAGACATACACTAATGGTCCCCTTGTGTGAAACATACACCAACGGTCCCCTTGTGTGAGACATACACCAACGGTCCCCTTGTGTGAGACATACACCGACGGGGCCTTGTGTGAGTCATACACCAACGGTCACCTTGTGTGAGACATACACCAACGGTGGCCTTGTGTGAGACATACACCAACCGTCACCTTGTGTGAGACATACACCAACGGTCACCTTTTGTGAGACATACACCAACGGTGGCTTTGTGTGAGACATACCCCAACGGTCGCCTTGTGTGAGACATACACCAACGGTCACCTTGTGTGAGTCATACACCAACGGTCACCTTGTGTGAAACATACACCAACGTTCACCTTGTGTGAGACATACACCAACTGTCACCTTGTGTGAGACATATACCAACGCTCACCTTGTGTGAGACATACACTAACGGTCCCCTTGTGTGAGACATTCACCAATGGTCACCTTGTGTGAGACATACACCAACGGTCACCTTGTGTGAGACATACACCAACGGTGGCCTTGTGTGAGACCTACACCAATGATCCCCTTGTGTGAGACATACATCAACGGTCACCTTGTGTGAGACATACATCAACGGTCACCTTGTGTGAGAAATACACCAACGGTCTCCTTGTGTGAGACATACACCAACGGTCACCTTGTGTGAGACATACACCAACGGTGGCCTTGTGTGTGAAATACACCAACGGTCCCCTTGTGTGAGACATACACCAACGGTGGCTTTGTGTGAGACATACACTAATGGTCCCCTTGTGTGAGACATATACCAACAGTCCCCTTGTGTGAGACATACACCAACGGTCCCCTTGTGTGAGACATACACCAACGGTCCCCTTGTGTGAGACATACACCAACGGTGGCCTTGTGTGAGACATACACCAACGGTCACCTTGTGTGAGACATACACCAACGGTCACCTTGTGTGAGACATACACCAACGGTCACCTTGTGTGAGACATACACCAACCTTGGCCTTGTGTGAGACATACAACAACGGTGGCCTTGTGTGAGACATACACCAACGGTCCCCTTGTGTGAGACATACACCAACGGTGGCCTTGTCTGTGACATACACCAACGGTGGCCTTGTGTGAGACATACACCAACAGTCACCTTATGTGAGATATACACCAACGGTCACCTTGTGTGAGACATACACCAACGGTGGCCTTGTGTGTGACATACACCAACTGTGGCCTTGTGTGAGACATACACCAACGGTCACCTTGTGTGAGACATACACCAACGGTGGCCTTGTGTGTGACATACACCAACGGTGGCCTTGTGTGAGACATACTCCAACGGTCCCCTTGTGTGAGACATACACCAACGGTCCCCTTGTGTGACACATACACCAACGGTGGCCTCGTGTGTGCCATACACCAACGGTCCCCTTGTGTGAGACATACACCAACGGTTGCCTTGTGTGAGACATACACCAACGGTCACCTTGTGTGAGACATACACCAACGGTTGCCTTGTGTGAGACATACACCAACGGTTGCCTTGTGTGAGACATACACCAACGGTCACCTTGTGTGAGACATACACCAACGGTTGCCTTGTGTGAGACATACACCAACGGTTGCCTTGTGTGAGACATACACCAACGGTCACCTTGTGTGAGTCACACACCAACGGTCACCTTGTGTGAGACATACACCAACGGTCACCTTGTGTGAGACATACACCAACGGTTGCCTTGTGTGAGACATACACCAACGGTTGCCTTGTGTGAGACATACACCAAAGGTTGCCTTGTGTGAGACATACACCAACGGTCACCTTGTGTGAGACATACACCAACGGTTGCCTTGTGTGAGACATACACCAACGGTTGCCTTGTGTGAGACATACACCAACCGTCACCTTGTGTGAGACATACACCAACGGTGGCCTTGTGTGAGACATACACCAACGGTTGCCTTGTGTGAGACATACACCAACGGTTGCCTTGTGTGAGACATACACCAACGGTTGCCTTGTGTGAGACATACACCAACCGTCACCTTGTGTGAGACATACACCAACCGTCACCTTGTGTGAGACATACACCAACGGTCACCTTGTGTGAGACATACACCAACGGTGGCCTTGTGTGAGACATACACCAACGGTGGCCTTGTGTGAGACATACACCAACGGTCCTCTTGTGTGAGACATACACCAACGGTGGCCTTGTGTGAGACATACACGAACCGTCACCATGTGTGAGACATACACCAACGGTCACCTTGTGTGAGACATGCACCATCGGTCACCTTGTGTGTAACATACACCATCGGTCACCTTGTGTGAGACATGCACCATCGGTCACCTTGTGTGAGACATACACCAACGGTCACCTTGTGTGAGATATACACCAACGGTCACCTTTGGTGAGACATACACCAACGGTCCCCTTGTGTGAGACATACACCAACGGTGGCCTTGTGTGAAACATACACCAACGGTCCCCTTGTGTGAGACATACACCAACGGTCACTTTGTGTGAGACATACACCAACGGTCACCTTGTGTGAGACATACACCAACGGTCACCTTGTGTGAGACATACACCAACCGTCACCTTGTGTGAGACATACACCAACCGTCGCCTTGTGTGAGACATACACCAACGGTCACCTTGTGTGAGACATACACCAACGGTGGCCTTGTGTGAGACTTACACCAAAAATCACCTTGTGTGAGACATACACCAACGGTCACCTTGTGTGAGACATACACCAACGGTCACCTTGTGTGAGATATACACCAACGGTCACCTTGTGTGAGACATACACCAACGGTCATTTTGTGTGAGACATACACCAACGGTCACCTTGTGTGAGACATACACCAACCGTCACCTTGTGTGAGACATAAACCAACGGTCACCTTGTGTGAGACATACACCAACGGTCACCTTGTGTGAGACATACACCAACGGTCACCTTGTGTGAGACATACACCAACGGTCACTTTGTGTGAGACATACACCAACGGTCACCTTGTGTGAGACATACACCAACGGTCCCCATGTGTGAGACATACACCAACGGTCACCTTGTGTGAGACATACACCAACGGTCACCTTGTGTGAGACATACACCAACGGTCACCTTGTGTGAGATATACACCAACGGTCACCTTGTGTGAGACATACACCAACGGTCATTTTGTGTGAGACATACACCAACGGTCACCTTGTGTGAGACATACACCAACCGTCACCTTGTGTGAGACATAAACCAACGGTCACCTTGTGTGAGACATAAACCAACGGTCACCTTGTGTGAGACATACACCAACGGTCAACTTGTGTGAGACATACACCAACGGTGGCCTTGTGTGAGACATACACCAACGGTGGCCTTGTGTGAGACATACACCAAAAATCACCTTGTGTGAGACATACACCAACGGTGGCCTTTTGTGAGACATACACCAACAGTCCCCTTGTGTGAGACATACACCAACGGTTTCCTTGTGTGAGACATACAGCAACGGTCACCTTGTGTGAGACATACACCAACGGTCCCCTTGTGTGAGATATACACCAACGGTCGCCTTCTGTCAGACATACACAAACGGTCCCCTTGTGAGAGATATACACCAACGGTCACCTTGTGTGAGACATACACCAATGGTCGCCTTGTGTGAGACATACACCAATGGTCTCCTTGTGTGAGACATACACCAACGGCCACCTTGTGCGAGACATACACCAACGGTCACCTTGTGTGAGACATTCACTAACGGTCCTCTTGTGTGAGATATACACCAACGGTCCCCATGTGTGAGACATACACCAACGGTGGCCTTGTGTGAGACATACACCAACGGTGGCCTTGTGTGTGACATACACCAACGGTGGCCTTGTGTGAGACATACACCAACGGTCACCTTATGTGAGATATACACCAACGGTCACCTTGTGTGAGACATACACCAACGGTCACCTTGTGTGAGACATACACCAACGGTCCCTTTGTGTGAGAAATACACTAATAGTCGCCTTGTGTGAGACATACACCAGCGGTGGCCTTGTGTGAGACATACACCAACGGTCCCGTTGTGTGAGACATAACCCAACGGTCCCCTTCTGTGAGACATACACCAACGGTGGCCTTGTGTGAGACACACCCCAACGGTCCCCTTGTGTGAGACATACACGAACGGTCCCCTTGTGTGAGACATACACCAACGGTGTCCTTGTGTGAGGCATACCCCAACGGTCCCCTTGTGTGAGACATACACCAACGGTCCCCTTGTGTGAGACACACCCCAAAGGTCCCCTTGTGTGAGACATACACCAACGGTCCCCTTGTGTGAGGCATACCCCAACGGTCCCCTTGTGTGAGACATACACCAACGGTCCCCTTGTGTGAGACATACTCCAACGGTGGCCTTGTGTGAGACATACAACAACGGTCCCCTTGTGTGAGAAATACACTAACGGTCGCCTTGTGTGAGACATACACCAACGGTGGCCTTGTGTGAGACATACACCAAAAGTCACCTTGTGTGAGACATACACAAACGGTGGCCTTGTGTGAGACATACCCCAACGGTCACCTTGTGTGAGACATACACCAACGGTGGCCTTGTGTGAGACATACACCAACGGTCCCCTTGTGTGAGACATACACCAACGGTCCCCTTGTGTGAGACATACACCAACGGTCCCCTTGTGTGAGACATACACCAACCGTCCCCTTGTGTGAGACATACACCAACGGTCACCTTTTGTGAGACATACACCAACGGTCCCCTTGCGTGAGATATACACCAAAGGTGACCTTGTGTGAGACATACACTAATGGTCCCCTTGTGTGAAACATACACCAACGGTCCCCTTGTGTGAGACATACACCAACGGTGGCCTTGTGTGAGACATACACCAACGGTCACTTTGTGTGAGACATACACCAACGGTCACCTTGTGTGAGACATACACCAACGGTCCCCATGTGTGAGACATACACCAACGGTCACCTTGTGTGAGACATACACCAACGGTCACCTTGTGTGAGACATACACCAACGGTCACCTTGTGTGAGATATACACCAACGGTCACCTTGTGTGAGACATACACCAACGGTCATTTTGTGTGAGACATACACCAACGGTCACCTTGTGTGAGACATACACCAACCGTCACCTTGTGTGAGACATAAACCAACGGTCACCTTGTGTGAGACATACACCAACGGTCACCTTGTGTGAGACATACACCAACGGTCACCTTGTGTGAGACATACACCAACGGTCACCTTGTGTGAGATATACACCAACGGTCACCTTGTGTGAGACATACACCAACGGTCACTTTGTGTGAGACATACACCAACGGTTACCTTGTGTGAGACATACACCAACGGTCACCTTGTGTGAGACATACACCAACGGTCACCTTGTGTGAGACATACACCAACCGTCACCTTGTGTGAGACATACACCAACCGTCGCCTTGTGTGAGACATACACCAACGGTCACCTTGTGTGAGACATACACCAACGGTGGCCTTGTGTGAGACATACACCAACGGTGGCCTTGTGTGTGACATACACCAACGGTGGCCTTGTGTGAGACATACACCAACGGTCACCTTATGTGAGATATACACCAACGGTCACCTTGTGTGAGACATACACCAACGGTCACCTTGTGTGAGACATACACCAACGGTCCCCTTGTGTGAGAAATACACTAATAGTCGCCTTGTGTGAGACATACACCAGCGGTGGCCTTGTGTGAGACATACACCAACGGTCCCGTTGTGTGAGACATAACCCAACGGTCCCCTTCTGTGAGACATACACCAACGGTGGCCTTGTGTGAGACACACCCCAACGGTCCCCTTGTGTGAGACATACACGAACGGTCCCCTTGTGTGAGACATACACCAACGGTGTCCTTGTGTGAGGCATACCCCAACGGTCCCCTTGTGTGAGACATACACCAACGGTCCCCTTGTGTGAGACACACCCCAAAGGTCCCCTTGTGTGAGACATACACCAACGGTCCCCTTGTGTGAGGCATACCCCAACGGTCCCCTTGTGTGAGACATACACCAACGGTCCCCTTGTGTGAGACATACTCCAACGGTGGCCTTGTGTGAGACATACAACAACGGTCCCCTTGTGTGAGAAATACACTAACGGTCGCCTTGTGTGAGACATACACCAACGGTGGCCTTGTGTGAGACATACACCAAAAGTCACCTTGTGTGAGACATACACAAACGGTGGCCTTGTGTGAGACATACCCCAACGGTCACCTTGTGTGAGACATACACCAACGGTGGCCTTGTGTGAGACATACACCAACGGTCCCCTTGTGTGAGACATACACCAACGGTCCCCTTGTGTGAGACATACACCAACGGTCCCCTTGTGTGAGACATACACCAACCGTCCCCTTGTGTGAGACATACACCAACGGTCACCTTTTGTGAGACATACACCAACGGTCCCCTTGTGTGAGATATACACCAAAGGTGACCTTGTGTGAGACATACACTAATGGTCCCCTTGTGTGAAACATACACCAACGGTCCCCTTGTGTGAGACATACACCAACGGTGGCCTTGTGTGAGACATACACCAACGGTCACTTTGTGTGAGACATACACCAACGGTCACCTTGTGTGAGACATACACCAACGGTCCCCATGTGTGAGACATACACCAACGGTCACCTTGTGTGAGACATACACCAACGGTCACCTTGTGTGAGACATACACCAACGGTCACCTTGTGTGAGATATACACCAACGGTCACCTTGTGTGAGACATACACCAACGGTCATTTTGTGTGAGACATACACCAACGGTCACCTTGTGTGAGACATACACCAACCGTCACCTTGTGTGAGACATAAACCAACGGTCACCTTGTGTGAGACATACACCAACGGTCACCTTGTGTGAGACATACACCAACGGTCACCTTGTGTGAGACATACACCAACGGTCACCTTGTGTGAGATATACACCAACGGTCACCTTGTGTGAGACATACACCAACGGTCACTTTGTGTGAGACATACACCAACGGTTACCTTGTGTGAGACATACACCAACGGTCACCTTGTGTGAGACATACACCAACGGTCACCTTGTGTGAGACATACACCAACCGTCACCTTGTGTGAGACATACACCAACCGTCGCCTTGTGTGAGACATACACCAACGGTCACCTTGTGTGAGACATACACCAACGGTGGCCTTGTGTGAGACATACACCAAAAATCACCTTGTGTGAGACATACACCAACGGTGGCCTTTTGTGAGACATACACCAACAGTCCCCTTGTGTGAGACATACACCAACGGTGGCCTTGTGTGACATATACACCAACGGTTTCCTTGTGTGAGACATACACCAACAGTCCCCTTGTGTGAGACATACACCAACGGTGGCCTTGTGTGACATATACACCAACGGTTTCCTTGTGTGAGACATACAGCAACGGTCACCTTGTGTGAGACATACACCAACGGTCGCCTTCTGTCAGACATACACAAACGGTCCCCTTGTGAGAGATATACACCAACGGTCACCTTGTGTGAGACATACACCAATGGTCGCCTTGTGTGAGACATACACCAATGGTCTCCTTGTGTGAGACATACACCAACGGCCACCTTGTGCGAGACATACACCAACGGTCACCTTGTGTGAGACATTCACTAACGGTCCTCTTGTGTGAGATATTCACCAACGGTCCCCATGTGTGAGACATACACCAACGGTGGCCTTGTGTGAGACATACACCAACGGTGGCCTTGTGTGTGACATACACCAACGGTGGCCTTGTGTGAGACATACACCAACGGTCACCTTATGTGAGATATACACCAACGGTCACCTTGTGTGAGACATACACCAACGGTCACCTTGTGTGAGACATACACCAACGGTCCCCTTGTGTGAGAAATACACCAATAGTCGCCTTGTGTGAGACATACACCAGCGGTGGCCTTGTGTGAGACATACACCAACGGTCCCGTTGTGTGAGACATAACCCAACGGTCCCCTTCTGTGAGACATACACCAACGGTGGCCTTGTGTGAGACACACCCCAACGGTCCCCTTGTGTGAGACATACACGAACGGTCCCCTTGTGTGAGACATACACCAACGGTGTCCTTGTGTGAGGCATACCCCAACGGTCCCCTTGTGTGAGACATACACCAACGGTCCCCTTGTGTGAGACACACCCCAAAGGTCCCCTTGTGTGAGACATACACCAACGGTCCCCTTGTGTGAGGCATACCCCAACGGTCCCCTTGTGTGAGACATACACCAACGGTCCCCTTGTGTGAGACATACTCCAACGGTGGCCTTGTGTGAGACATACAACAACGGTCCCCTTGTGTGAGAAATACTCTAACGGTCGCCTTGTGTGAGACATACACCAACGGTGGCCTTGTGTGAGACATACACCAAAAGTCACCTTGTGTGAGACATACACAAACGGTGGCCTTGTGTGAGACATACCCCAACGGTCACCTTGTGTGAGACATACACCAACGGTGGCCTTGTGTGAGACATACACCAACGGTCCCCTTGTGTGAGACATACACCAACGGTCCCCTTGTGTGAGACATACACCAACGGTCCCCTTGTGTGAGACATACACCAACCGTCCCCTTGTGTGAGACATACACCAACGGTCACCTTTTGTGAGACATACACCAACGGTCCCCTTGTGTGAGATATACACCAAAGGTGACCTTGTGTGAGACATACACTAATGGTCCCCTTGTGTGAAACATACACCAACGGTCCCCTTGTGTGAGACATACACCAACGGTGGCCTTGTGTGAGACATACACCAACGGTGGCCTTGTGTGAGAAATACACCAACCGTCACCTTGTGTGAGACATACACCAACTATCACCTTTTGTGAGACATACACCAACGGTGGCTTTGTGTGAGACATACCCCAACGGTCGCCTTGTGTGAGACATACACCAACGGTCACCTTGTGTGAGACATACACCAACGGTCAACTTGTGTGAGACATACACCAAAGGTCACCTTGTGTGAGACATACACCAACGGTCACCTTGTGTGAGACATACACCAACGCTCACCTTGTGTGAGACATACACCAACGGTCCCCTTGTGTGAGACATTCACCAATGGTCACCTTGTGTGAGACATACACCAATGATCCCCTTGTGTGAGACATACACCAACGGTCACCTTGTGTGAGACATACATCAACGGTCACCTTGTGTGAGATATACACCAACGGTCACCTTGTGTGAGACATACACCAACGGTCACCTTGTGTGAGACATACACCAACGGTCACCTTGTGTGAGACATACACCAACGGTCACCTTGTGTAAAACATACACCAACGGTCATTTTGTGTGACATACACCAACGGTGGCCTTGTGTGAGACATACACCAACGGTGGCCTTGTGTGTGACATACACCAACGGTGGCCTTGTGTGAGACATACACCAACGGTCACCCTATGTGAGATATACACCAACGGTCACCTTGTGTGAGACATACACCAACGGTCAACTTGTGTGAGACATACACCAAAGGTCACCTTGTGTGAGACATACACCAACGGTCACCTTGTGTGAGACATACACCAACGCTCACCTTGTGTGAGACATACACCAACGGTCCCCTTGTGTGAGACATTCACCAATGGTCACCTTGTGTGAGACATACACCAATGATCCCCTTGTGTGAGACATACACCAACGGTCACCTTGTGTGAGACATACATCAACGGTCACCTTGTGTGAGATATACACCAACGGTCACCTTGTGTGAGACATACACCAACGGTCACCTTGTGTGAGACATACACCAACGGTCACCTTGTGTGAGACATACACCAACGGTCACCTTGTGTAAAACATACACCAACGGTCATTTTGTGTGACATACACCAACGGTGGCCTTGTGTGAGACATACACCAACGGTGGCCTTGTGTGTGACATACACCAACGGAGTCCTTGTGTGAGACTGTTACGGCCCTGTCGGGTCGCAACTGAGTTCGTACTCTGATGTTATTAGAGGAAGTTGTATCCGGCCCCAAGCCAGTAGTGGCTTTCAAGGGATGAGATCCGTGACACAAGTAACCTAAAGGGGAAGGGAAATAAAGTTAAGAACTTAAGATTATAATTGTTTCCATCACCAATAAATAATATATAAAAAGGGTACACAGGGGGAGGGGTATTAACACTACACAGGGGAATTAATTACACAATCGTCTTCTCCTGAAGACTCTGGATCCAAGCTCTCGGTGCTTTCGTTATCTCTTGACGAATCCTTCGATCAAGCTGAGTCTACCCCTGACACAGGCCAGCCAAAACACAGTTCCACTGGGGGCACCGCCGTGGAGGCCGTCAACCACAAGTCCAGCAGGTCTGCTGGCAGGTTCCGGATCAGCAACACTGGTCAGGCCACTCCACGAGCGATACTAGGGTAGCGCCCTAGTCAGGAGCCTCGTGTGATACCACAAATCACTCTCCTGTCCTCAACACCCCAGTGGTTAATCGTCTCCAGCAGTCGGTCCCGGGTACGACGATCCTTTCAACTGCCACTTCACTGGCAGGGTAACACCACAGTGTTCATCCGGGAGCCGACTCACAGCTGCTGCAGCAAAGCACAAGGTATGGGGACGGCTGCCTTGGGTAGACTGACTCAACTTCCATCACAGCAGTCCCAGGTCGACTCTGTAAGCAGACACGTCATCAATAACAGGGACACTAAAACACCTCACTTACAGGCTCAGACACAAACGCCCACCTATCCACTCCATAGATGGCGCTGGTGTCTGAGCACCACCTCACCAGAGGTCAACAGCGGCTGTGTTGAGCGCTGAACCAGACTGGAAACTGGCCCTCGAGGCCAGTACACGTCATCCTCACCAGGTGTCGTCGTTCGTTTGGACGGGGTTTCGGGAGCTGACCCACAGATGGCGCGGTCGTCACTGCTCCGGCTCGGACGCTGGATCCGGGGTCGTAACACCTCCCCACCAAAAAGAATTTGGTTTGGGGTTCTATAAAAAGAAACAAACCAAATTAGTACGGCGACACAACTCCAAATGGACTCACAATTACTGTAAACTGGCACGGCGAGGCTGTCTCGTCCACAGTACTGTACTAAGGAGAAACCCTGGCACAAAGGGAACTTTAAAATGGCAGGCGATGACCTGCCTGACGTAATTTTCCACATCTCCACTGCGATGTCAAGCAGGGGCATCATCTCACATCTCTCAAGTAAGGATCGGTGTGGACACGATCTGGGACGACTTGACACTTCCCTATGTCGTGGCACCGATGATGGCTGGACACAGACGGCATTTCTGGTACCGATCCGGCGGTCCTTCAGGGAGTCGGGCACCTGGAATACAGGGGTCGGATAATTCAGAGTGACAGCGACAGCGGGTAAAACAGTACTTACAGCATACTCTACTAGGTCCACACCTAGTCCCAACGGGGCTGTTCGTACGTCGCAGATGGCATTCGCTCTGCCACCGTCAGATCGACCAACGTTCCACATAACGCTGCATTGAGGCTCAGCAGTCACGCGGGGGGTGCCAACCTGTCGGAAACAGTCACTCACATTATCATATCTCGTACCTCCTGTATCAACCATCACCTTCCAGGTCCCTTCTTCGACTGCAACACTCATAGTGCACGTCTCTAATCCCTGGGATCTCTTCACGATGTTCAAGGGAGCCATCATCCTTCGGGTCGTCCACTGATCCTTACTGAGAACACAGAGAACACATACGAGAACAAAACAAAATATCGCTAAGAAACGGTTGGTTAGCTGAGGGATAAGCTTCCTGAGCCTGTAATGTCCATAGCCGGCTACATCCACTAGCCTGGTTTGGACCAAAGAGGGCACTAGACCTTTCGCACACACCTCACATACCTCTGACGTCTGGGGAATCTCTGGCCGGTTCAGCATACATTGTACTTTGCCAGGCTGCAAGTACACAGGTGCCTTCACTCCAGACTCTTCGGTATCCGTGGTTGCTTGCACACAAGGCCTCTCTTCTTGCTCAGGTACTTCTACCATCGTAACCTCATGTTCCTTGTCGAGAGAAAAATCAGGAGACACTGCTAGAACGTTCTCAATCTGTAGGGGAGAAGACAAATTAAACTTACTTAAATCCGGGTCTGTCTTTACCTGGACATTACCACGGCCAGTCGTTACCTCAGACCTTGCTGTTCTGGCTGACTCGTCCGCGACCTTGGGAAGATTGATGCCCCAATCTGTCACCAAGTCGTTGGCTAGTACCACGTCAATCCCAGCCACAGGGAGGGTATCGACTACTGCCAACGCACATGTGCCGCTGAAGTAAGGCGAGTCGAGATATACCGGCACTAAGGGGGCGATGTACCGCGTCCTTGGAAACCCAACCAGGACAACCTGTTGTCTCCCGTTCACACTTACTCCCTCGGGTAACGAGCTTCTCACGATCAGGGACTGGGCTGCTCCACTATCTCTGAGCACTACTACAGATCTACCAGTATGATCACTCGTTACATACCCGCTTGAAGTGTGAGGGGCGAACAAACTTGGTCCTTCCTGCGTCGTCGTCGACTGGCTTCCTGCTGGTGGTGTAACACAGCTTATCATCATCACCTCCCTACGTGCGCCGCCACCTCTTCTGCCTCGGCACATAGCAGCTACATGCCCTTTCTGCCCACAAGTCCAGCACACCACATTCCTCCTTGGACTCCGGTGTTTCGGACTGCTAGGACTTTTCCTTCGGGGGCTACTTGGGGGCGTCTTCTTAGCGCTTCGTGGGACGGGGGTCTCCTCTTCGTCCTGAGGTTTGTCAAACCGGCGTTGGTAATGCCTTGGGACGTACTTAGCAGACGGCCTATGAGTCAGGATGTATTCCTCAGCCATTGTGGCTGCTGCACTCAAGGTCTCTACCTGCTGTTCCTCTAGATACGTCTTCAGGTCTCCAGACAAACAATCCTTGAAGTCCTCTAGCAGTATGAGCTGCTCGAGGTCTTCCTTGGTCTCCACCTTCCGAGAGGCACACCATTCTTGGAAAAGTCGCTCCTTGATTGTGGCGAATTCGGTGAAAGTGTGCTCTGAGGTCTTCTTCAGGTTCCTGAACTTCTGCCTGTAAGCCTCAGGTACCAATTGGTACGCCATGAGCACAACCTTCTTCACCTTGTCATAATCGCCGGAGTCGTCAAGGGATAACGTGGAGTAAGCGATTTGGGCCTTCCCAGTCAAGACTGTATCATGATGGCCCAATTCTCCCTTGGCCACTCCAAAGAGGCAGCGACTTTCTCGAAGGCTGCAAAGAACTTCGAAACTTCCCTCTCATTGAATTTGGGGACCATTTTGATGTTTCTTACCGGATCGAAACCGCTGGTGTCCGTTGTTAGCCTCCGACCACCCCCTAATCGCAATACTTCTAGTTCATGTTGTCTCTGTCTTTCTTTTTCTTCTCTCTCTCGCTGTTTCTCTTCCCTTTCTCGCTCTTCTCTCTCTCTTTCTCGTTCTTCTCTTTCTCTTTCTCGTTCTTCTCTCTCTCGTCTCTCTTCTCTTTCTCGTTCTTCTCTCTCTCGTTTCTCTTCTCTCTCTCGTTCTTCTCTTCTTTCTTATCTTTCTAATTCTAAACGCCTCATCGCCAATTCCTTTTCTTTTAATTCTCGTTCCATTTCTAATTTCTTCCATTCTATCTCACGATTTATCTCTAGGGCACGCATTTTGACTGTAAGAAAGCTAATATTAAGCTCACCTGCATCACTGTCAATGTCACTGCCCTTATCTTCCTTTTCCGTGGAAGCTATTTCCTCACCTTCCTTTATACTAGGAGTCTAGCCTTCCTGTTTCTCCTCTGCCTTCAAGTGCCGGTGAACCTTGGACTGATCTCCACACGGGAATCACTGGCACGGATCTTGATCTCCAGGTAGGCGCTCACTAGTACAAGCTCTGGTTTGCTCAGATATTTTAATCTGGCAAGACAGTCTTCTCTGTTCAGAAAAGCCTGAACATCGTCCAGATCATCGATGGTAGCTTTTTCTGCCGTTGTCACAGATGGAACTCTTAACTAGCACTTAACACACCGCTTTCACGTTAGCACTTAACGCACCGAGTACTGTTCTACGCCAATATTGCACTTTATCGCACCTGGCACCTCACTTGCCAATATTGCACGTAATTACTTCGGGCGCCGCACTACACAATATTGCACTGAATCCAAGCGAACACTTCGTTCTACAATATTGCACTTAATCACGACGAGCACCGCACTACACCATATTGCACTTAATCGCTTAATCACAGTGAGCACCGCACTGCACAATATCGCACTTAGTCACTCTTGAGCACCGCACAGGACGTATAACGTCACACACAGGGGGAATTATATACAGGGATTACGCCACTTCACCACCCCTGTCAAGCATACTTAACAAGGGGACGGATCCCGCTGAGGATGCCAATTATGTTACGGCCCTCTCGGGTCGCAACTGAGTTCGTACTCTGATGTTATTAGAGGAAGTTGTATCCGGCCCCAAGCCAGTAGTGGCTTTCAAGGGATGAGATCCGTGACGCAAGTAACTTAAAGGGGAAGGGAAATATAGTTAAGAACTTAAGATTATAATTGTTTCCATCACCAATAAATAATATATAAAAAGAGTACACAGGGGGAGGGGTATTAACACTACACAGGGGAATTAATTACACAATCGTCTTCTCCTGAAGACTCTGGATCCAAGCTCTCGGTGCTTTTGTGATCTCTTGACGAATCCTTCGATCAAGCTGAGTCTACCCCTGACACAGGCCAGCCAAAACACAGTTCCACTGGGGGCACCGCCGTGGAGGCCGTCAACCACAAGTCCAGCAGGTCTGCTGGCAGGTTCCGGATCAGCAACGCTGGTCAGGCCACTCCACGAGCGATACTAGGGTAGCGCCCTAGTCAGGAGCCTCGTGTGATACCACAAATCACTCTCCTGTCCTCAACACCCCAGTGGTTAATCGTCTCCAGCAGTCGGTCCCGGGTACGACGATCCTTTCAACTGCCACTTCACTGGCAGGGTAACACCACAGTGTTCATCCGGGAGCCGACTCACAGCTGCTGCAGCAAAGCACAAGGTATGGGGACGGCTGCCTTGGGTAGACTGACTCAACTTCCATCACAGCAGTCCCAGGTCGACTCTGTAAGCAGACACGTCATCAATAACAGGGACACTAAAACACCTCACTTACAGGCTCAGACACAAACGCCCACCTATCCACTCCATAGATGGCGCTGGTGTCTGAGCACCACCTGACCAGAGGTCAACAGCGGCTGTGTTGAGCGCTGAACCAGACTGGAAACTGGCCCTCGAGGCCAGTACACGTCGTCCTCACCAGGTGTCGTCGTTCGTTTGGAGGGGGTTTCGGGAGCTGACCCACAGATGGCGCGGTCGTCACTGCTCCGGGCTCGGACGCTGGATCCGGGTTCATAACTGAGACATACACCAACGGTCACCTTGTGTGAGACATACACCAACGGTCCCCTTGTGTGAGACATTCACCAACGGTGGCCTCGTGTGAGACATACACCAACGGTCCCCTTGTGTGAGACATACACCAACGGCCCCCTTGTGTGAGACATACACCAATGGTCCCCTTGTGTGAGACATACACCAACGGTCCCCTTGTGTGAGAAATACACTAACGGTCGCCTTGTGTGAGACATACACCAGTGGTGGCCTTGTGTGAGACATACACCAACGGTCCCGTTGTGTGAGACATAACCCAACGGTCCCCTTGTGTGAGACATACACCAACGGTGGCCTTGTGTGAGACACACCCCAACGGTCCCCTTGTGTGAGACATACACGAATGGTCCCCTTGTGTGAGACATACACCAACGGTGGCTTTGTGTGAGACATACACCAACGGTGGCCTTGTGTGAGACATACACTAACGGTCCCCTTGTGTGAGGCATACCCCAACGGTCCCCTTGTGTGAGACATACACCAACGGTCCCCTTGTGTGAGACATACTCCAACGGTGGCCTTGTGTGAGACATACACCAACGGTCCCCTTGTGTGAGACATACACTAACGGTCGCCTTGTGTGAGACATACACCAACGGTGGCCTTGTGTGAGACATACACCAAAAGTCACCTTGTGTGAGACATACACCAACGGTCACCTTGTGTGAGACATACACCAACGGTGGCCTTGTGTGAGACCTACACCAATGATCCCCTTGTGTGAGACATACATCAACGGTCACCTTGGTTGAGACATACATCAACGGACACCTTGTGTGAGAAATACACCAACGGTCTCCTTGAGTGAGACATATACCAACGGTCACCTTGTGTGAGACATACACCAACGGTCCCCTTGTGTGAGACATACACTAACGGTCGCCTTGTGTGAGACATACACCAACGGTGGCCATGTGTGAGACATACACCAAAAGTCACCTTGTGTGAGACATACACAAACGGTGGCCTTGTGTGAGACATACCCCAACGGTCACCTTGTGTGAGACATACACCAACGGTCACCTTGTGTGAGACATACACCAACGGTCCCCTTGTGTGAGACATTCGCCAACGGTGGCCTTGTGTGAGACATACCCCAACGGTCACCTTGTGTGAGACATACACCAACGGTGGCCTTGTGTGAGACATACACCAACGGTCCCCTTGTGTGAGACATACACCAACGGTTCCCTTGTGTGAGACATACACCAACGGTCCCCTTGTGTGAGACATACACCAACGGTCACCTTTTGTGAGACATACACCAACGGTCACCTTGTGTGAGATATACACCAAAGGTGACCTTGCGTGAGACATACACTAATGGTCCCCTTGTGTGAAACATACACCAACGGTCCCCTTGTGTGAGACATACACCAACGGTCCCCTTGTGTGAGACATACACCGACGGGGCCTTGTGTGAGTCATACACCAACGGTCACCTTGTGTGAGACATACACCAACGGTGGCCTTGTGTGAGACATACACCAACCGTCACCTTGTGTGAGACATACACCAACGGTCACCTTTTGTGAGACATACACCAACGGTGGCTTTGTGTGAGACATACCCCAACGGTCGCCTTGTGTGAGACATACACCAACGGTCACCTTGTGTGAGTCATACACCAACGGTCACCTTGTGTGAAATATACACCAACGTTCACCTTGTGTGAGACATACACCAACGGTCACCTTGTGTGAGACATATACCAACGCTCACCTTGTGTGAGACATACACTAACGGTCCCCTTGTGTGAGACATTCACCAATGGTCACCTTGTGTGAGACATACACCAACGGTCACCTTGTGTGAGACATACACCAACGGTGGCCTTGTGTGAGACCTACACCAATGATCCCCTTGTGTGAGACATACATCAACGGTCACCTTGTGTGAGACATACATCAACGGTCACCTTGTGTGAGAAATACACCAACGGTCTCCTTGTGTGAGACATACACCAACGGTCACCTTGTGTGAGACATACACCAACGGTGGCCTTGTGTGTGAAATACACCAACGGCCCCCTTGTGTGAGACATACACCAACGGTGGCTTTGTGTGAGACATACACTAATGGTCCCCTTGTGTGAGACATACACCAACAGTCCCCTTGTGTGAGACATACACCAACGGTCCCCTTGTGTGAGACATACACCAACGGTCCCCTTGTGTGAGACATACACCAACGGTGGCCTTGTGTGAGACATACACCAACGGTCACCTTGTGTGAGACATACACCAACGGTCACCTTGTGTGAGACATACACCAACGGTCACCTTGTGTGAGACATACACCAACCTTGGCCTTGTGTGAGACATACAACAACGGTGGCCTTGTGTGAGACATACACCAACGGTCCCCTTGTGTGAGACATACACCAACGGTGGCCTTGTCTGTGACATACACCAACGGTGGCCTTGTGTGAGACATACACCAACAGGCACCTTATGTGAGATATACACCAACGGTCACCTTGTGTGAGACATACACCAACGGTGGCCTTGTGTGTGACATACACCAACTGTGGCCTTGTGTGAGACATACACCAACGGTCACCTTGTGTGAGACATACACCAACGGTGGCCTTGTGTGTGACATACACCAACGGTGGCCTTGTGTGAGACATACTCCAACGGTCCCCTTGTGTGAGACATACACCAACGGTCCCCTTGTGTGACACATACACCAACGGTGGCCCCGTGTGTGCCATACACCAACGGTCCCCTTGTGTGAGACATACACCAACGGTCCCCTTTTGTGAGACATACACCAACGGTCCCCTTGTGTGAAACATACACCAACGGTCCCCTTGTGTGAGTCTTACACCAACGGTCACCTTGTCTGAGACATACACCAACGGTCACCATGTGTGAGATATACACCAACGGACACCTTGTGTGAGACATACACCAACGCTCATCTTGTGTGAGACATACTACAACGGTCCCTTTGTGTGAGGCATTCACCAATGGGTACCTTGTGTGAGACATACACTAACGGTCACCTTGTGTGAGACATACATCAACCGTCACATTGTGTGGGACATATATCAACGGTCACCTTGTGTGAGATATACACCAACTGTCTCCTTGTGTGAGACATACACCAACGGTCACCTTGTGTGAGACATACACCAACGGTGGCCTTGTGTGTGACATACACCAACGGTCCCCTTGTGTGAGACATACACCAACGGTGGCTTTGTGTGAGACATACACCTTGTGTAAGACATACACCAACGGTCCCCTTGTGTGAGACATACACCAACGGTCACCCTGTGTGAGACATACACCAACGGTCACCTTGTGTGAGACATACACCAACGGTCACCTTGTGTGAGACATACACCAACGGTCACCTTGTGTAAAACATACACCAACGGTCACCTTGTGTGAGTCATGCACCAACGGGGGCCTTGTGTGAGACATACACCAACGGTGGCCTTGTGTGTGACATACACCAACGGTGGCCTTGTGTGAGACATACACCAACGGTCACCCTATGTAAGATATACACCAACGGTCACCTTGTGTGAGACATACACCAACGGTGGCCTTGTGTGTGACATACACCAACGGAGGCCTTGTGTGAGACATTCTCCAACGGTCACCTTGTGTGAGACATTCACCACCGGTGGCTTCGTGTGAGACATACACCAACGGTCCCCTTGTGTGAGACATACACCAACGGTCCCCTTGTGTGAGACATACACCAACGGTCACCTTGTGTGAGACATACACCAACCTTGGCCTTGTGTGAGACATACACCAACGGTGGCCTTGTGTGAGACATACACCAACGGTCCCCTTGTGTGAGACATACACCAACGGTCCCCTTGTGTGAGACATACACCAACGGTCCCCTTGTGTGAGACATACACCAACGGTCACCTTGTGTGAGACATACACCAACGGTCCCCTTGTTTGAGACATACACCAACGGTCCCCTTGTGTTAGACATACACCAACGGTGGCCTTGTGTGAGACACACCCCAACGGTCCCCTTGTGTGAGACATACACGAACGGTCCTCTTGTGTGAGACATACACCAAAGGTGGCCTTGATGAGACATACACCAACGGTGGCCTTGTGTTTGACATACACCAACGGTCCCCTTGTGTGAGACATACACCAACGGTCCCCTTGTGTGAGACATACACCAACGGTCACCTTGTGTAAGACATGCACCAACGGGGGCCTTGTGTGAGACATACACCAACGGTGGCCTTGTGTGTGACATACACCAACGGTGGCCTTGTGTGAGACATACACCAACGGTCACCCTATGTGAGATATACACCAACGGTCACCTTGTGTGAGACATACACCAACGGTGGCCTTGTGTGTGACATGACATACACCAACGGAGGCCTTGTGTGAGACATTCTCCAACGGTCCCCATGTGTGAGACATTCACCACCGGTGGCTTCGTGTGAGACATACACCAACGGTCCCCTTGTGTGAGACATACACCAACGGTCCCCTTGTGTGAGACATACACCAACGGTCACCTTGTGTGAGACATACACCAACCTTGGCCTTGTGTGAGACATACACCAACGGTGGCCTTGTGTGAGACATACACCAACGGTCCCCTTGTGTGAGACATACACCAACGGTGGCCTTGTGTGTGACATACACCAACGGTGGCCTTGTGTGAGACATACACCAACAGGCACCTTATGTGAGATATACACCAACGGTCACCTTGTGTGAGACATACACCAACGGTGGCCTTGTGTGTGACATACACCAACGGTGGCCTTGTGTGAGACATACACCAACGGTCACCTTGTGTGAGACATACACCAACGGTGGCCTTGTGTGTGACATACACCAACGGTGGCCTTGTGTGAGACATACTCCAACGGTCCCCTTGTGTGAGACATACACCAACGGTCCCCTTGTGTGACACATACACCAACGGTGGCCTCGTGTGTGCCATATACCAACGGTCCCCTTGTGTGAGACATACACCAACGGTCCCCTTGTGTGACACATACACCAACGGTGGCCTCGTGTGTGCCATACACCAACGGTCCCCTTGTGTGAGACATACACCAACGGTCCCCTTTTGTGAGACATACACCAACGGTCCCCTTGTGTGAGACATACACCAACGGTCCCCTTGTGTGAGTCTTACACCAACGGTCACCTTGTGTGAGACATACACCAACGGTCACCATGTGTGAGACATACACCAACGGACACCTTGTGTGAGACATACACCAACGCTCATCTTGTGTGAGACATGCACTAACGGTCCCTTTGTGTGAGACATTCACCAATGGGTACCTTGTGTGAGACATACACTAACGGTCACCTTGTGTGAGACATACACCAACGGTGGCCTTGTGTGTGACATACACCAACGGTCCCCTTGTGTGAGACATACACCAACGGTCACCTTGTGTGAGATATACACCAACTGTCTCCTTGTGTGAGACATACACCAACGGTCACCTTGTGTGAGACATACACCAACGGTGGCCTTGTGTGTGACATACACCAACGGTCCCCTTGTGTGAGACATACACCAACGGTGGCTTTGTGTGAGACATACACCTTGTGTAAGACATACACCAACGGTCCCCTTGTGTGAGACATACACCAACGGTCCCCTTGTGTGAGACATACACCAACGGTCACCCTGTGTGAGACATACACCAACGGTCACCTTGTGTGAGACATACACCAACGGTCACCTTGTGTGAGACATACACCAACGGTCACCTTGTGTAAAACATACACCAACGGTCACCTTGTGTGAGACATGCACCAAAGGGGGCCTTGTGTGAGACATACACCAACGGTGGCCTTGTGTGTGACATACACCAACGGTGGCTTTGTGTGAGACATACACCAACGGTCACCCTATGTAAGATATACACCAACGGTCACCTTGTGTGAGACATACACCAACGGTGGCCTTGTGTGTGACATACACCAACGGTCACCTTGTGTGAGACATACACCAAAGGTCACCTTGTGTGAGACATACACCAACGGTCACCTTGTGTGTTTCATACACCAACGGTCACCTTGTGTGAGACATACACCAACGGTCACCTTGTGTGAGACATACACCAACGGTCCCCTTGTGTGAGACATACACCAACGGTCACCTTGTGTGAGACATACACCAACGGTCCCCTTGTGTGAGACATACACCAAAGGTCACCTTGTGTGATACATACACCAACGGTCACCTTGTGTGAGACATACACCAACGGTCACCTTGTGTGAGACATACACCAACGGTCCCCTTGTGTGAGACATACACCATCGGTGGCTTTGTGTGAGACATACACCAATGGTCCCCTTGTGTGAGACATACACCAGCGGTACCCTTGTGTGAGACATACACCAACGGTCCTCTTGTGTGAGAAATGCACCAACGGTCACCTTGTGCGAGACATACACCAACGGTTACCTTGTGTGAGACATTCACCAACGGTCACCTTGTGTGAGACATACACTAACGGTCCTCTTGTGTGAGATATACACCAACGGTCCCCTTGTGTGAGACCTACACGAACGGTCACCTTGTGTGAGACATTCACCAACGGTCACCTTGTGTGAGACATTCACCAACGGTCATCTTGTGTGAGACATACACCAACGGTCACCTTGTGTGAGACCTACACCAACGGTCACCTTGTGTGAGACATACACCAACGGTGGCCTTGTGTGAGACTTACACCAACGGTCACCTTGTGTGAGACATACACAAACGGTCACCTTATGTGAGATATTCACCAACGGTGGCCTTGTGTGAGACATACACCAACGGTCCCCTTGTGTGAGACATACACCGACGGTGGCCTTGTGTGAGACATACACTAACGGTGGCCTTGTGTGAGACATACACCAACGGTGGCCTTGTGTGAGACATACATTAACGGTGGCCTTGTGTGAGACATACACCAACGGTGGCCTTGTGTGAGACATACATTTTAACGGTGGCCGTGTGTGAGATATACACCAACGGTCCCCTTGTTTGAGACATACACCAACGGTGGCCTTGTGTGAGACATACACCAACGGTGGCCTTGTGTGAGACATACACCAACGGTGGCCTTGTGTGTGAGGCATACCCCAACGGTCCCCTTGTGTGAGACATACACCAACGGTCTCCTTGTGTGAGACATACACCAACGGTGGTCTTGTGTGAGACACACCCCAACGGTCCCCTTGTGTGAGACATACACCAACGGTCCCCTTGTGTGAGGCATACCCCAACGGTCCCCTTGTGTGAGACATACACCAACGGTCCCCTTGTGTGAGACATACACCAACGGTGGCCTTGTGTGAGATATACACCAACGGTCCCCTTGTTTGAGACATACACTAACGGTCGCCTTGTGTGAGACATACACCAACGGTGGTCTTGTGTGAGACATACACCAACGGTCCCCTTGTGTGAGACATACACCAACGGTGGCCTTGTGTGAGACATACACCAAAAGTCACCTTGAGTGAGACATACACCAACGGTGGCCTTGTGTTAGACATACACCAACGGTCACCTTGTGTGAGACATTCACCAACGGTCACCTTGTGTGAGACATACACTAACGGTGGCCTTGAGTGAGACATACACCAACTGTGGCCTTGTGTGAGACATACATTAACGGTCACCTTGTGTGAGATCTACACCAACGGTCCCCTTGTGTGAGACATACACCAACGGTCACCTTGTGTGAGACATACACCAACGGTTACCTTGTGTGAGACATACACCAACGGTCCCCTTGTGTGAGACATTCACCAACGGTTGCTTTGTGTGAGACATACACCAATGGTCCCCTTGTGTGAGACATACACCAGCGGTCCCCTTGTGTGAGACATACACCAACGGCCCCCTTGTGTGAGACATACACCAACGGTCCCCTTGTGTGAGACATACACCAACGGTCATCTTGTGTGAGATATGCACCAACGGTCCCCTTGTGTGAGACATACACCAACGGTCACCTTGTGCGAGACATACACCAACGGTCACCTTGTGTGAAACATACACTAACGGTCCTCATGTGTGAGATATACACCAACGGTCCCCTTGTGTGAGACATACACCAACGGTCATCTTGTGTGAGACATACACCAACGGTCACCTTGTGTGAGACATACACCAACGGTCACTTTGTGTGAGACATACACCAACGGTCACCTTGTGTGAGACCTACACCAACGGTCATCTTGTGTTAGACATACACCAACGGTCACCTTGTGTGAGACATACACCAACGGTCACCTTGTGTGAGACATACACCAACGGTCGCCTTGTGTTAGACATACACCAACGGTCACCTTGTGTTAGACATACACCAACGGTGGCCTTGTGTGAGACATACACCAACGGTCCCCTTGTGTGAGACATACACCGACGGTGGCCTTGTGTGAGACATACACTAACGGTGGCCTTGTGTGAGACATACACCAACGGTGGCCTTGTGTGAGACATACATTAACGGTGGCCTTGTGTGAGATATACACCAACGGTCCTCTTGTGTGAGACATACACCAGCGGTCACCTTGTGTGAGACATACACTAACGGTGGCCTTGTGTGAGACATACACCAACGGTGGCCTTGTGTGAGACATACATTAACGGTGGCCTTGTGTGAGATATACACCAACGGTCCTCTTGTGTGAGACATACACCAGCGGTCACCTTGTGTGAGACATACACTAACGGTGGCCTTGTGTGAGACATACACCAACGGTGGCCTTGTGTGAGACATACATTAACGGTGGCCTTGTGTGAGATATACACCAACGGTCCCCTTGTGTGAGACATACACCAACGGCCCCCTTGTGTGAGACATACACCAACGGTCCCCTTGTGTGAGACATACACCAACGGTCATCTTGTGTGAGACATACACCAACGGTCACCTTGTGTGAGACATACACCAACGGTCACCTTGTGTGAGACATACACCAACGGTGGCCTTGTGTGAGACATACACCAAAGAGGATACCGAGGGAAAGTGGCTCCCTTTTTTTTTTTTTTTTTGCCCCGAGGGGCGAGTTTATTGAGCAGCGCCACTCCTCTTGTGAGTGGACTCACCGCCGTAGCAGCATGTACAACACTCCCCAATAGGAAGAAAACCCGCTGGGTTGTTCATCCTATCACTTGTACCCAGACACAGTTGGGACTTGCTTAACTGTCTCAAGTGAACAGCTCCTCAAACAAGAAGATTAACATCTATCAACCCTTAAAAGCTTACGTTATATTCCGGGTGCAAAATGGGGGAAATCTTTTAAGAACAGTATCAATATTTGACAAATAGTGTTTTCCTAACTCAAACAATGTGGGTTTATTATTCTACACATATTCCTAATGTCTCTCAGGTGTTCACATTCACGTAGATAGTGGTCAAGGCGGTGTCCATCACTCTCACCACAGATTCTGCAACTTCGCTGATCAGTTGTTGTTTCCATTCCAAATCTCCATGGATATTTGTATCCAAGACTGATTCTCGCTATAACTGATTCTCTCCCTAGTCCTCCTCCTCTTCGGCCATACTGATTGGGATTGCCAGCTGCAACCATGTTGTACCATCGTACAACATGGGTATGAAGTATTCAATATGGTCTCCTTCAGCGCCTTCAGCAGCCAGCACATCTGCTCGTTCATTTCCACATATTCCAACATGGGAGGGGATCCACAGAAACTTGATGACTCTTCCCTGATTGGTAAGTACTCTCACAGCTCTCTTAATTTCAGCGACTATTGCAAGATTTTCTGCCTGATTTTTACTTAAGCTTTGCAGTGCTGCTTTTGAATCGGTGCAAATCACTGCACCATTAGTGTTCCGTTCAAGAAACCTTAAGTGCCTCCTGTCTGGTCAGGTAAGCACTGTCAAGTAAGCACTGTCAGGTAAGCACTGTCAGGTAAGCACTGACAGGTAAGCTCTGTCAGGTAAGCACTGTCAGGTAAGCACTGTCAGGTAAGCACTGTCAGGTAAGCACTGACAGGTAAGCTCTGTCAGGTAAGCACTGTCAGGTAAGCACTGTCATATAAGAACTGTTAGAAAATCACTGACATGTAAGCACTGTCAGGCAAGCACTGACAGGCAAGCGCTCTTAAGCAAGCACTGTCAGGCAAGCACTGACAGGCAAGCACTGTTAGGCAAGCACTATCACTTAAGCACTTTCAGGCAAGCACTGTCAGGCAAGACCCACAGTATAGCACCCATACACACACTCCACCCAACTAACCAACACTCCATCTCCCCACCACCTCCTCCTCCTCCTCCCCCCAAACACACACATACACACAGACTGCCTACAGTCTGGGTAGGCAGTCTCAGACACCTAAGTGATGAGGTGGCTAGCCAACATCTCACCCCTCACTCCCCATGCCTCATCCCTACAAACATACAAGCACTCACAATAGACTTCACTCACAGCTACAAAAGCACAAATGCTGACTTACACACACACACACACACACACACACACACACACACACACACACACACACACACACACACACACACACACACACACACACACACACACACACACACACACACACACACACACGACACACGACACAGAACAAAAGTCGAGAGTTCTAATCGACCCAAGACGATACAGCTTCGACACAGAGCAGACAGCAGACTACGACCGCATCGAGCCGCCACGCTCTCGCTCCCCGAGTTCAGACACTCACAATTCCCAATTGAGCCGCCACGCTCTCCCACATAGAGCTCCACGACTCCGGCCTCACTCAGCTCTCTGCTCTGCTCCAAGCTCCGTCTCAACGTCTACGACACTGCTGTATCCAGGACTACTAAATAAATATGAAACTCACTAAACACTGTGTATCTAATCAACCCAACAACGTAACATAATCATACGTTACATTGGTATTTATAATAGTTTAGGTAAAATAGTTTCATATTTTCTTGGGCCTTCCCAAGATATTTTAGTGCAGCCGCCTTGCAGTCCTTGCAAGCGAGCAATGGTGTGAGTTGAGTGCACTGAGAGTCGGTACGGTGTCTGTTCTAGACCACACTTGAAAGTAGACTTGTTCACGACTTTTGTTAGGCCAAAGCTAGAATATGCAGCAGTTGTGTGGTGCCCATATCTTAAGAAGCACATCAACAAACTGGAAAAGGTGCAAAGTCATGCTACTAAGTGACTCCCAGAACTGAAGGGCAAGAGCTACGAGGAGAGGTTAGAGGCATTAAATATGCCAAAATTAGAAGACAGAAGAAAAAGAGGTGATATGATCACTACATACAAAATAGTGACAGGAATTGATAAAATCGATAGGGGAAGATTTCCTGAGACCTGGAATTTTAAGAAAAAGAGGTCATAGATTTAATTTTAAACTAGCTAAACACAGATGCCGAAGAAATATAAGAAAATTCACTTTCGCAAACAGGGTGGTAGACGGTTGGAACAAGTTAGGTGAGAAGGTGGTGGAGGCCAAGACCGTCAGTAGTTTAAAAAGCGTTATATGACAAAGAGTGCTGGGAAGACGGGACACCACGAGCGTAGCTCTCATCCTGTAACTACACTTAGGTAATTACACTTAGGTAATTACACACACACTTTAGGGAGTCTTTAGAGAAACTTTAAGAAGCCGGTGGCTGAGAGGACAGCACGCTGGACGCGTGAACCTGTGATCCGGGGTTCAATTCCCAGCGGCGGCGAGAAACATTGGGCAGAGTTTCTTTCACCCTGACACACCTGTTACCTAGCAGTAAATAGGTACCTGGGAGTTAGTCAGCTGTCACGGGCTGCTTCCTGGGTGTGTGTGTGTTTTGGGGGGGGGGAATTAGTAGTTAGTAACAGTTGAGAGGCAGGCCGAAAGAGCAGGGCTCAACCCCCGCAAGCACAACTAGGTGAATACAACTAGGTGAATACACACACACACACACACACACATAGATAGATATATATATTATAGAAATATAGGGTATAGATTCATTTCTCTCAATGTTTGCTGACAATGCCAAAATTATGAGAAGGATTAAGACAGAGGAAGACTGCTTGAGGCTTGAAGAAGACCTAGACAAGCTGAAGGAATGGTCGAACAAATGGTTGTTAGAGTTTAACCCAAGCAAATGTTATGTAATGAAGATAGGTGTAGGGAGCAGGAGACCAGACACAATGAATCATTTGGGAGATGAAATACTTCAAGAGTCAAGAGGCTTTTAGGGCGCTTTACACTGCCTACGTGAGACCAGTCTTAGAGTATGTCGTGCCGTCAAGGAGCCCGCACCTGAAGAAACACACAAGAAGGTCTTTCTCTCTCTCTCTGACTATTCAAGAGTCAGAGAGAGAGAAAGACCTGGGGGTTGATATAACGCCAGACCTGTCCCCTGAAGTTCATATCAAGAGGATAACATCAGCAGCATATGCCAGGTTGGCTAACATAAGAACGGCCTTTAGAAACTTGTGTAAGGAATCTTTCAGAACATTATATACCACATATGTCAGACCAATTCTGGAGTATGCGGCTCCAGCATGGAGTCCATATCTAGTCAAGCATAAGACTAAACTGGAAAAGGTTCAAAGGTTTGCCACCAGACTAGTACCCGAACTGAGGGGTATGAGCTACGAGGAGAGACTACGGGAATTTAACTTCACGTCACTGGGAGACAGAAGAGTTAGAGGGGGACATGATCACCACATACAAGATTCTCAGAGGAATTGAGAGGGTAGATAAGGACAGACTATTTAACACAAGGGGCACACACACTAGAGGACACAGGTGGAAATTGAGTGCCCAAAAGAACCATAGAGACATTAGGAAGAATTTTTTCAGTGTCAGAGTAGTAGACAAATGGAATGCATTTGGAAGTGATTTGGATGAGGCTGACTCCATAAACAGCTTTATGTGTAGATATGATAGAGCCCAGCAGGCTCAGGAACTTGTACATTAGTTGATTGACCGTTGAGAGGCGGGACCAAAGAGCCAGAGCTCAACCCCCGCAAGCACAACTAGGTAAGTACACACAGACACACACACACACACACACACACACACACACACACACACACACACACACACACACACACACACACACACACACACACACACACACACACACTCACACACACACACACACACACACACACAAGGATGGAGGGAGCTGAGCGAAATGTTGAAAAGGTTTTCAGGCTTGGAAAGTACAACAAGGACAGAGACCGAATGATAAAGGTGGTTTTCATGAGCGAAATCGCGAAAGAGGAACTGCTAGCAAGGAAGTGTTGTCTAAAAGGTGTAGAGAAGTTCAAGAAAATATTCCTGCAGAGGGATATGACAAGGGAAGAGAGAATACGGACAGCAGACGCGAGGAAGGAGCGCAGGGAGAGAGAAGGAAATCAGAGTACCACAACCCAGAACCCTACAATCCCAGAGGGAAGTGGAGAACCCTCCTCAAACAGTGCAACAGCCACAGGCATTGGGGCACCACCCCCACATTCTACCCAACAGACACCCAACCTGCCCCATCCCCTGTCAGCCCCCCACTAAGTACCCACCTAGGGACCCCTCCCCCCACCCACCCCCCTCCCCCCACTCACCCCCCTTCTCCCCCTCACCCCTCTCCCCAGGACCTCCCTTCTCCCCCATCCCCCATGCCCTCCCTTCTCCCACATGCCTTCCCGTCTCTCCCACCCCCATGCCCTCCCTTCCCCCCTCCCCCCTAAGCCCCCCACTCTCCCCCACCCCACCTAAGTCTTCCCCTCTCCCCCACTCCCCTAAACCCTCCCCTCTTCCTCACCCACCTCAGCCCTCCCTTTTCCCCCACGCCTCCCAAGCCCTCCACCCTTTTCTCTCCCCCCAAGCCCCCCCATCTCCCCTATCCCCCACAGCATCTCCTCCCCCCATGCTTCCCCAACCCTCCCTCTCTTACCCACCCCCTCTTATCCACCCCCTGTACCCTCCCCCTCTTATCCACCCCCTGTACCCTCCCCCTCTTATCCACCCCCTGTACCCTCCCCCTCTCCCCCACCACCCCAAGCCCTCCCTCCTCCACCAATCCCCCCGTGCCAGGTCTCCCCAGCTCCCACTCACCCCAGATCCCAAAGGTCCCCCCCAGAAAAGAAGCAGAAGAGAGTCAGTTTCAGGGTGATGTACTCGAACATAGATGGGATCACAAGCAAGACAAGTGAACTAAGGGAAAGAGCACAAGAAGTTAACCCAGATGTAATCGGACTCACTGAAACAAAACTCTCTGGAATCATAACGAATGCCGTGTTTCCCCAGGAGTATACAGTAATAAGGAAAGAGAGGGAAGGTAGGGGAGGAGGCGGAGTGGCCCTACTCATGAGAAGGGAATGGAGTTTTAAGGAGATGGCCATCCCGGGCTGTGAGGAGTTCAGAGACTACATAGCAGGCACCATAACAATGGGAGGACCAAGAATAGTAGTAGCAGTAATATACAACCCTCCACCAAATGACAGGAGACCCAGTCAAGAGTATGAAAACAACAACAAGGCATTTAACACTATAATTGAGAGGGCAGCCTCTGCTGCCTGTAGAAATAGATCCCACCTGCTCATCATGGGCGACTTCAATCACGGAAAGATTGACTGGGAGAACAAGGAACCGCATGGAGGCGAGGATACGTGGAGAGCCAAACTATTGGAGGTGGTGACAAGCAACTTTTTAACCCAGCATGTCGGAGAACCCACAAGGATGAGAGGCAATGACGAACCAGTGAGACTCGACCTAGTCTTCACTCTGAACGACTCCGACATAAGAGAAATCGGTTTTGAGGACCCAGTAGGAATGAGCGACCACAGTGTACTGGTGTTTGAGTACTTGATTGAAGAATGGTTATTGAACTCGTGGAGGGATACCGAAACCAAAAGGTTAGCATACCGAAAGGGAAACTATGAGGGGATAAGAAAATTCCTAACAGATATAGCATGGGAAACAGAGCTCAGGGGAAAGACGGCCCAAGATATGATGGATTACATCACGCAGAAGTGCAAGGACGCAGCAAACAAGTTTGTCCCAGTCCAAAAGGAAAACAGAGAAATGAAGATGAGAAACCCATGGTTTAATCAGAGATGTAGGCTAGCTAAGCAGCAAAGTAAAAGGGCATGGAGAAACTATAGGAATAACAGGACACTGGAGAGCAGAGAAAGATACCAGAATGCCAGGAATGAATATGTCAGGATGAGAAGAGAGGCAGAAAGACAATACGAAAATGACATCGCAAGCAAGGCAAAGACTCAGCCTAAATTGTTGCATAGCCACATTAGGAGAAAAACATCAGTAAAGGAACAGGTTATAAGATTAAGGATAGGAGCGGAAGGATTCACTACAAATGACAAGGAAGTGTGTGAGGAATTGAATAAGAAATTCCAGGAGGTCTTCACCTTAGAGCAAGGAGAAATTCCAGAGGTAAGTGAGGGAATAGCTAACCAGGAACCACTGGAAGAGTTTGAGATTACCAGTGGGGAAGTAAAGAAGTGTTTACTAGAGTTGGACGTGACGAAGGCTATAGGCCCAGATGGAATCTCCCCTTGGGTTCTAAAGGAAGGAGCAAGAGAACTGAGCCTACCACTCTCCATAGTGTATAACAAATCACTGGCAACAGGGGAACTGCCAGATATCTGGAAAGCAGCTAACGTAGTCCCGATATACAAGAAAGGGGATAGACAGGAGGCACTGAACTACAGGCCAGTGTCCCCTAACCTGCATACCATGCAAGCTGATGGAGAAGATTGTGCGAAAAAAACTAGTGGAGCATCTGGAGCGAAGGAACTTTGTAACACAGCATCAACATGGGTTCAGGGATGGCAGGTCCTGCCTCACAGGGTTACTTGAATTCTACGACCAGGCAACAAAAATAAGGCAAGAAAGAGAAGGGTGGGCAGACTGCATATTTTTGGATTGTCAGAAAGCCTTTGATACAGTGCCACATAAGAGGCTAGTGCGAAAGTTGGAGATGCAGGCTGGAGTGAGAGGGAAGGTACTCCGGTGGATAGAGGAGTACCTAAGCAACAGGAGACAACGAGTCTGTGTGAGGGGTGAGGTCTCAGATTGGCGAGACGTCACAAGTGGAGTCCCGCAGGGGTCAGTCCTTGGACCTATACTGTTTCTGGTATATGTAAATGATCTCCCAGAGGGTATAGATTCGTTCCTCTCAATGTTTGCCGACGATGCAAAAATTATGAGGAGGATTGAAACAGAGGATGATAGTAGGAGGCTACAAGATGACCTGGATAGACTGAGTGAATGGTCCAACAAATGGCTGTTGAAGTTCAACCCGAGTAAATACAAAGTAATGAAACTAGGCAGTGGAAACAGGAGGCCAGGCACAGGATACAGAATAGGAGATGAAGTACTTAATGAAACAGACAGAGAGAAAGATCTAGGAGTTGATATCACACCAAACCTGTCTCCTGAAGCCCACATAAAGAGAATAACGTCTGCGGCATATGCGAGGCTGGCTAACATCAGAACGGCGTTCAGGAACCTGTGTAAGGAATCATTCAGAATCTTGTACACCACATATGTAAGACCAATCCTGGAGTATGCGGCCCCAGCATGGAGCCCGTACCTTGTCAAGCACAAGACGAAGCTGGAAAAAGTCCAAAGGTTTGCTACTAGACTAGTCCCAGAACTAAGAGGCATGAGTTATGAGGAAAGGCTGCGGGAAATGCACCTTACTACACTGGAAGACAGAAGAGTAAGGGGGGACATGATCACAACCTACAAAATCCTCAGGGGAATTGACCGGGTAAACAAGGATGAACTATTCAACACTGGTGGAACGCGAACAAGGGGACACAGGTGGAAGCTGAGTACCCAAATGAGCCACAGAGACGTTAGAAAGAACTTTTTCAGTGTCAGAGTAGTTAGTAAATGGAATGCATTAGGAAGTGATGTGGTGGAGGCTGACTCCATACACAGTTTCAAATGTAGATATGATAGAGCCCAATAGGCTCAGGAATCTGTACACCAGTTGATTGACGGTTGAGAGGCGGGACCAAAGAGCCAGAGCTCAACCCCCGCAAGCACAATTAGGTGAGTACAATTAGGTGAGTACACACACACACACACACACACACACACACACACACACACACACACACACACACACACACACACACTTGACCTAGTCTTCACTCTGAATGACTTCGACTATCGAAATCGGTTTCGAGGCCCGGGTAGGAATGAGCGACCACAGTGAACTGACGTTTTAGAATCTGGTTGAAGAAGGATTAAAGAACTCGATGAGGGGAACTGAAAACAAAAGGCTGGCATTCCAAAAGGGAAAATATGAGGAGATAAGGAAAATCCTAATAGAATTAGCATGGGAAACAGAGCTTAGAGGAAAGACAGCCCAAGACATGATGGACTACATCACACAGAAGTGTAAGGAGGCAGCAGACAAGTTTGTCCCAGTCTAAAAGGAAAACAACGAAATACAGATGAGAAATCAATGGTTTAATCAGGGATGTAGGCTAGCTAAGCAGCAAAGTTAAAGGGCATGGAGAAACTATAGAAATACCAGGACACTTGAAAGCCGAGAAAGATACCAGAGTGCCAGGAATGAATATGTCAGGTTGAGAAGAGAGGCAGAAGGGCAATACGAAAATGACATCGCAAGCAAGGCAAAGACTCAGACTAAATTGCTGCACAGCCACATCAGGAGAAAAACAACAGTAAAGGTACAAGTAATGAAACTGAGGATAGGGACAGACAGATTCACTACAAACGTCAAGGAGGTGTGTGAGGAACAGAATAAGAAATTCCAGGAGGTCTTCACATAAGAGCAAGGGGAAGTTCCATAGATAAGAGATGGAATAGTTAACCAAGAACCAATAGAAGAGTTTGAGATTTTTAGTGGGGATGTAAGGAAGCTCCTGCTAGAGTTAGATGTAACAAAGGCTAGAGGTCTGAATGGAATTTCCCCATGGATACTAAAGGAAGTAGCAGAAGCACTGGGCCTGCCATTCTCCATAGTGTATAACAAATTACTGGTAACAGGGGAATTGCCAAAAATTTGGAAGACGGCTAATGCAGTTCCAATATACAAGAAGGGGGATAGACTGGAGGCACTGAGCTACAGGCCAGTGTCCCTAACTTGCATACCATCCTAGCTGATGGAGAAAATTGTGCGAAAAAAGCTAGTGGAACATCTGGAGCAAAAGAACTTTGCAACACGGCATCAACATGGTTTCAGGGATGGCAAGTTCTGACTCACAGGATTAATTTAATTCTGCGACCAGGCCATAAAAATCAGGCAAGAAAGAGAGTTTTGGGCAGACTGCATATTTTTGGATTGCCAGAAAGTCTTTGACACAGTAACACACAAGAGACTGGTGAAAAAGCTGGAGATGCAGGCAGGAGTGAAAGGGAGTCCATTGGACAAGGGAGCAACAGAAGACAGCGAGTCACGTTGAGGGGTGAGGCCTCAGATTGGCGAGACGTCACCAGTTGAGTCCCGCAGGGTTCAGTCCTGGAACCTATACTGTTTCTGATACATGTAAATCATCTCCCAGAGGATATAGAATCGTTCCTCTCATTGTTTGCTGATGATGCAAAAATTGTGAGGTGGATTAAAACGACGAGGATGATAGTAGGAGGCTACAAGATGACCTAGACAGACTGAATGAATGGTCCAACAAATGGCTGCTTAAGTTCAACCCAAGTGAACTCAACCCTAGTTTCATGACGCAAGGTCATGAAACTAGGCGGTGGAAAAAGGAGGCCAGACACAAGATACAGAATGGGAAATGAAGTACTTCATGAAACGGACAGAGAGAAAGATCTAGGAGTTGATATCACACCAAACCTGTCTCCTGAAGCCCACATAAAAAGAATTACATCTGCGGCATATGCGAGGCTGGCTAACATTAGAACAGCGTTCAGGAACCTGTGTAAGGAATCACTCAGAACCTTGTACACCACATATGTAAGACCAATCCTGGAGTATGCGGCCCCAGCATGGAGCCCGTACCTTGCCAAGCACAAGACGAAGCTGGAAAAAGTTCAGAGGAATGCCACTAGACTAGTCCCAGAACTAAGAGGCATGAGTTACGAGGAAAGGCTGCGTAAGATGCATCTCACGACACTGGAAAACAGAAGAGCAAGGGGGGACATGATCACTACCTTTAAAATTATTTGAGGAATTGACAGGGTTGATAAGGATAATCTTTTTAACACGGTTCGTATGCGAGCCAGGGGACACAGGAGGAGACTGAGTACCCAAATGAGCAACAGAGACGTTAGAAAGAACTTTTTCTGTGTCAGAGTAGTTAACGGATGGAATGCATTAGGCAGTGATGTGGTGGAGGCTGACTCCATACACAGTTTATAATGTAGATATGATAGTGCCCAGTAGGCTCAGGAATCTGTACACCAGTTGATTGACAGTTGAGAGGTGGGACCAAAGAGCCAATGCTCATCCCCCGCAAGCACAAATAGGTGAGTACACACAAACACACACACACACACACACACACACACACACACACACACACACACACACACACACACACACACACACACACACACACACACATACACACACACACACATACACACACACACAAAAAACCACACACACACACACACACACAGACACACACACACACACACACACACACACACACTCTCTCTCTCTCTCTCTCTCTCTCTCTCTCACACACACACTCATAGGGAAATCATGGAAGGGAGAGGAACTCTGACTGCCAAACGCAGGACATTCACAACTGGAACAAACGCAGAGGATGGGATGGAACAGGAAGCCTGGATGAAGGAAGTACTCCAGCAAATGCGGAATGAATTCAGTGAAGGACTGAGGGTAATGAGGGAGACAGTAGCCAACCTACAAGATGATTTAAGGGCAGCAAAGGAGGAGCTAAGATACCTAAAGGAGACTCTTCCACAATACCAGGCACAAACCGTACCCCAGGGAGATGGGAATGCTACTGTGGAGGGGACCACCACAACCCAGATCTCATTTGCTGAAATGCTTAAAAAGAGCCCTGAAGCTATGTCTGCAGTTAAGGAAGTTGCCATGGAAGTGGCTTCCTCTCAGGAAGCAGCTAGATGTACTAGCCGGCTGATAGAGAGAAATAGAGCAGTAGTAGTAGCAGGCATTAAAGAACAAACAGGGACCAGACCAAAGGAGCGGAGAGACAAGGACAAAAACATGATTAAAGAGATCCTTAAAGAGGTAAGGATGGAGGGAGCTGAGCGAAATGTTGAAAAGATTTTCAGGCTTGGAAAGTACAACAAGGACAGAGACCGAATGATAAAGGTGGTTTTCATGAGCGAAATCGCGAAAGAGGAACTGTTAGCAAGGAAGTGTTGTCTAAAAGGTGTAGAGAAGTTCAAGAAAATATTCCTGCAGAGGGATATGACAAGGGAAGAGAGAATACGGACAGCAGATGCGAGGAAGGAGCGCAGGGAGAGAGAAGGAAATCAGAGTACCACAACCCAGAACCCTACAATCCCAGAGGGAAGTGGAGAACCCTCCTCAAACAGTGCAACAGCCACAGGGATTGGGGCACCACCCCCACATTCTACCCAACAGACACCCAACCTGCCCCATCCCTTGTCAGCCCCCCACTAAGTACCCACCTAGGGCACCCTTCCCCCACCCACCCCCCTCCCCCCACTCACCCCCCTCTCCCCCTCACCCCTCTCCCCAGGACCTCCCTTCTCCCCCATCCCCCATGCCCTCCCTTCTCCCACATGCCTTCCTGTCTCTCCCACCCCCATGCCCTCCCTTCCCCCCCTCCCCCCTAAGCCCCCCACTCTCCCCCACCCCACCTAAGTCTTCCCCTCTCCCCCACTCCCCTAAACCCTCCCCTCTTCCTCACCCACCTCAGCCCTCCCTTTTCCCCCACGCCCCCCAAGCCCTCCACCCTTTTCTCTCCCCCCAAGCCCCCCCATCTCCCCTATCCCCCACAGCCTCTCCTCCCCCCATGCTTCCCCAACCCTCCCTCTCTTACCCACCCCCTGTAGCCTCCCCCTCTTATCCACCCCCTGTACCCTCCCCCTCTTATCCACACCCTGTACCCTCCCCCTCTCCCCCACCACCCCAAGCCCTCCCTCCTCCACCAATCTCCCCATGCCAGGTCCCCCCAGCTCCCACTCACCCCAGATCCCAAAGGTCCCCCCCAGAGAAGAAGCAGAAGAGAGTCAGTTTCAGGGTGATGTACTCGAACATAGATGGGATCACAAGCAAGACAAGTGAACTAAGGGAAAGAGCACAAGAAGTTAACCCAGATGTAATCGGACTCACTGAAACAAAACTCTCTGGAATCATAACGAATGCCGTGTTTCCCCAGGAGTAGACAGTAATAAGGAAAGAGAGGGAAGGTAGGGGAGTAGGCGGAGTGGCCCTACTCATGAGAAGGGAATGGAGTTTTAAGGAGATGGCCATCCCGGGCTGTGAGGAGTTCAGAGACTACATAGCAGGCACCATAACAATGGGAGGACCAAGAATAGTAGTAGCAGTAATATACAACCCTGCACCAAATGACAGGAGACCCAGTCAAGAGTATGAAAACAACAACAAGGCAGTTAACACTATAATTGAGAGGGCAGCCTCTGCTGCCTGTAGAAATAGATCCCACCTGCTCATCATGAGGGACTTCAATCACGGAAAGATTGACTGGGAGAACAAGGAACCGCATGGAGGCGAGGATACGTGGAGAGCCAAACTATTGGAGGTGGTGACAAGCAACTTTTTAACCCAGCATGTCGGAGAACCCACAAGGATGAGAGGCAATGACGAACCAGCGAGACTCGACCTAGTCTTCACTCTGAACGACTCCGACATAAGAGAAATCGGTTTTGAGGACCCAGTAGGAATGAGGTACCACAGTGTACTGGTGTTTGAGTACTTGATTGAAGAAGGGTTATTGAACTCGAGGAGGGATACCGAAACCAAAAGGTTAGCATACCGAAAGGAAAACTATGAGGGGATAAGAAAATTCCTAACAGATATAGCATGGGAAACAGAGCTCAGGGGAAAGACGGCCCAAGATATGATGGATTACATCACGCAGAAGTGCAAGGACGCAGCAAACAAGTTTGTCCCAGTCCAAAAGGAAAACAGAGAAATGAAGATGAGAAACCCATGGTTTAATCAGAGATGTAGGCTAGCTAAGCAGCAAAGTAAAAGGGCATGGATAAACTATAGGAATAACAGGACACTGGAGAGCAGAGAAAGATACCAGAATGCCAGGAATGAATATGTCAGGATGAGAAGAGAGGCAGAAAGACAATATGAAAATGACATCGCAAGCAAGGCAAAGACTCAGCCTAAATTGTTGCATAGCCACATTAGGAGAAAAACAACAGTAAAGGAACAGGTTATGAGATTAAGGATAGGGGCGGAAGGATTCACTACAAATGACAAGGAAGTGTGTGAGGAATTGAATAAGAAATTCCAGGAGGTCTTCACCTTAGAGCAAGGAGAAATTCCAGAGGTAAGTGAGGAATAGCTAACCAGGAACCACTGGAAGAATTTGAGATTACCAGTGGGGAAGTAAGGAAGTGTTTACTAGAGTTGGACGTGACGAAGGCTATAGGCCCAGATGGAATCTCCCCTTGGGTTCTAAAGGATTGAGCAAGAGAACTGTGCCTACCACTCTCCATAGTGTATAACAAATCACTGGCAACAGGGGAACTGCCAGATATTTGGAAAGCAGCTAACGTAGTCCCGATATACAAGAAAGGGGATAGACAGGAGGCACTGAACTACAGGCCAGTGTCCCTAACCTGCATACCATGCAAGCTGATGGAGAAGATTGTGCGAAAAAAGCTAGTGGAGCATCTGGAGCGAAGGAACTTTGTAACACAGCATCAACATGGGTTCAGGGATGGCAGGTCCTGCCTCACAGGGTTACTTGAATTCTACGACCAGGCAACAAAAATAAGGCAAGAAAGAGAAGGGTGGGCAGACTGCATATTTTTGGATTGTCAGAAAGCCTTTGATACAGTGCCACAGAAGAGGCTAGTGCGAAAGTTGGAGATGCAGGCTGGAGTGAGTGGGGAGGTACTCCGGTGGATAGAGGAGTACCTAAACAACAGGACACAACGAGTCTGTGTGAGGGGTGAGGTCTCAGATTGGCGAGACGTCACAAGTGGAGTCCCGCAGGGGTCAGTCCTTGGACCTATACTGTTTCTGGTATATGTAAATGATCTCCCAGAGGGTAGATTCGTTCCTCTCAATGTTTGCCGACGATGCAAAAATTATGAGGAGGATTGAAACAGAGGATGATAGTAGGAGGCTACAAGATGACCTGGATAGACTGAGTGAATGGTCCAACAAATGGCTGTTGAAGTTCAACCCGAGTAAATGCAAAGTAATGAAACTAGGCAGTGGAAACAGGAGGCCAGGCACAGGATACAGAATAGGAGATGAAGTACTTAATGAAACAGACAGAGAGAAAGATCTAGGAGTTGATATCACACCAAACCTGTCTCCTTAAGCCCACATAAAGAGAATAACGTCTGCGGCATATGCGAGGCTGGCTAACATCAGAACGGCGTTCAGGAACCTGTGTAAGGAATCATTCAGAATCTTGTACACCACATATGTAAGACCAATCCTGGAGTATGCGGCCCCAGCATGGAGCCCGTACCTTGTCAAGCACAAGACGAAGCTGGAAAAAGTCCAAAGGTATGCTACTAGACTAGTCCCAGAACTAAGAGGCATGAGTTATGAGGAAAGGCTGCGGGAAATGCACCTTACTACACTGGAAGACAGAAGAGTAAGGGGGGACATGATCACAACCTACAAAATCCTCAGGGGAATCGACCGGGTAAACAAGGATGAACTATTCAACACTGGTGGGACGCGAACAAGGGGACACAGGTGGAAGCTGAGTACCCAAATGAGCCACATAGACGTTAGAAAGAACTTTTTCAGTGTCAGAGTAGTTAGTAAATGGAATGCATTAGGAAGTGTGGAGGCTGACTCCATACACAGTTTCAAATGTAGATATGATAGAGCCCAATAGGCTCAGGAATCTGTACACCAGTTGATTGACGGTTGAGAGGCGGGACCAAAGAGCCAGAGCTCAACCCCCGCAAGCACAATTAGGTGAGCACACACACACACACACACACATCAAGGATCCAACAAGAATGAGAGGAGAGGATGAACCAGCAATGCTTGATCTGATATTTACCCTAAATGAGTGGGATATAAGGGAAGTCAAGATGGAAGCACCTTTGGGAATGAGTGATCACAGTGTATTGAACTTTGAGTACCTGGTAGAGCTAGGACTTATCTCCCCCGAAAAAGAACTAGGAAACAAAAGCCTGGCATACCGAAAGGGAAATTATGAGGAGATGAGAAGCTTCCTAAGGGAAATATCTTGAGACACAGTCCTCAGAGCTAAGTCTGTACAAGATATGATGGACTATGTCACCCAAAAGTGTCAGGAGGCAGTAAGCAGATACATCCCGGCCCAAAAGGAAAAATGGAAGCACAGAACCTGAACAAAAGGGCATGGAGGAACTTCCGGAATAACAGAACACCAGAAAGCAGAGAGAGATACCAGAGAACCAGAAATGAGTATGTCAGGGTGGGAACAGAAGTAGAGAAAAGTTATGAAAATGATATAGCAAACAAAGTCAAGACCAAACCAAAGCTACTCCACAGTCACATCAGAAGGAAAACAACAGTGAAAGAACAGGTAGTGAAACTTAGAAGAGGCGAGGACAGGTATACAGAGAATGACAAAGAGGTGTGTGATGAACTCAACAAGAGGTTCCAAGAGGTCTTCACAACAGAACAAGGTGAGGTCACTGTGCTAGGAGAAAGGGACGTAAACCTGGCGGCCTTGGAAGAGTTTGAAATTACGAGAGAGGAGGTCAAGAGACACCTGCTGGATCTGGATGTTAGAAAGGCTGTTGGTCCAGATGGGATCTCGCCATGGGTACTGAAAGAGTGTGCAGAGGCCCTTTGCTTGCCACTCTCCATAGTGTATAGTAAGTCACTAGAGACGGGAAACCTACCAGAAATATGGAAGATGGCGAATGTGGTCCCAATATACAAAAAGGGCGACAGGCAAGAGGCACTGAACTACAGGCCAGTATCCTTGACTTGTATACCATGCAAGGTGATGGAGAAGATCGTGAGAAAAAACCTGGTAGCACATCTGGAGAGAAGGGACTTCGTGATAAATCGCCAACATGGGTTCAGGGAGGGTAAATCTTGCCTGACTGGCTTAATAGAATTCTATGACCAGGTGACACAGATTAAGCAAGAAAGAGAGGGCTGGGCGGACTGCATTTTCTTGGATTGTCGGAAAGCCTTTGACACAGTACCGCATAAGAGGCTGGTACAAAAGCTGGAGAGACAGACAGGTGTAGCTGGTAAGGTGCTCCAGTGGATAAGGGAGTATCTAAGCAATAGGAAGCAGAGAGTTATGGTGAGGGTGAGACCTCTGTTGGCGTGAAGTCACCAGTGGAGTCCCGCAGGGCTCTGTACTCGGTCCTATCTTGTTTCTGATATATGTAAATGATCTCCCGGAGGGTATCGATTCATTTCTCTCAATGTTTGCGGACAATGCCAAAATTATGAGAAGGATTAAGACAGAGGAGGACTTCAAGAAGACGGAGACAAACTGAAGGAATGGTCGAACAAGTGATTGTTAGAGTTCAACCCAACCAAATGTAATGTAATGAAGATAGGTGTAGGGAGCAGGAAGCCAAATACAAGGTATTATCTGGGAGAGGAAATCCTTCAGGAGTCAGAGAAAGAAAAAGACTTGGGAGTTGATATCACGCCAGACCTGTCTCCTGCAGCACATATCAAGAGGATAACATCAGCGGCATATGCCAGGCTGGCCAACATACGAACGGCATTCAGAAATTTGTGTAAAGAATCATTCAGAACTTTGTATACCACGTATGTCAGGCCAATTCTGGAGTATGCAGCCCCAGCATGGTGTCCATATCTAGTCAAGGATAAGGCTAAACTGGAAAAGGTTCAAAGATTTGCCACCAGACTAGTAACCGAACTGAGCGGTATGAGCTACGAGGAGAGACTGCGGGAATTGAACCTCACTTCGCTGGGAGACAGAAGAGTTAGGGGGGACATGATCACTACATTCAAGATTCTCAAAGGAATTGATAGGGTAGATAAAGACAGGCTATTTAACACAAGGGGCACACGCACAAGGGGACACAGGTGGAAACTGAGCGCCCAAATGAGCCACAGAGATATTAGAAAGAACTTTTTTAGTGTCAGAGTGGTTGACAAATGGAATGCATTAGGAAGTGATGTGGTGGAGGCTGACTCCATACACAGTTTCAAGTGTAGATATGATAGAGCCCAATAGGCTCAGGAATCTGTACACCTGTTGATTGACGGTTGAGAGGCGGGACCAAAGAGCCAGAGCTCAACCCCCGCAAACACAACTAGGTGAGTACACACACACACACACACACACACACACACACACACACACACACACACACACACATACACACACACACACACACACACACACACACACACACACACACACACACACACACACACACACACACACACACGCACACAGTAATGTTTAATATACAGTGTCAGGAAGCAAAAATGGCCAGCAGGAGGGAGTGGAGGAAGTACAGAAGACAAAGGACAGAGGACAACAGGATCAGATGCAACAGAGCAGGGAACGATTACATTAACATAAGACGAACATCGGAAAGGGACTTTGAGAACGATATTGCAATCAAAGAGAAAAAACAACCTAAGTTACTACACAGTCATATAAGAAGAAAAATGTCGGTGAACGACCAAGTGACAAGACTAAGGAAGACAGAGGGGGCATATACTGAAAGTGACAAGGAAATCTGCGAGGCACTGAATGCCAGTTTCCATGGAGTGTTCACTACCAAGACTGAGCAGCTCCTGTTGTTGGAAAGGAGTTACCCTAGATGAAAGTCTATAAGATATAGAGGTCACAGCAGAGGAGGTAATGAAACAGTTGACAACTCTAGATGCAACTAAAGTAGTTGGACCAAACAAAGTATCACCGTGGATACCAAAAGAAGCAGCGCAGGCCCTCAGCGTGCCTCTGGCAATGATCTTTAATGAGTCACTTATGTCGGGAGAATTGCCCAGTTGCTGGAAGAAGGCAA